>NW_027667958.1:600000-853000 GCF_963924665.1 Micromys minutus
AATTTTGCCTCAAAATAAGGGAAATTTCTGCCTTTTTGCCCCCAAATAAGGGGAATTTCAGCGTTTTTACCTCAAAATAAGGGAAATTTCTGCTTTTTTGCCACAAAATATGGGAGATTTCTGCCTTTTTGCCCCAAAATAAGAAACATTTCTGCAATTTTGTACCAAAATAAAAGAAATTTCTGCCTTTTTGCCCCAAAATAAGAAAATTTCTGCTTTTGTTCTCTGAAATAAGTGAAATTTCTTCAATTTTGCCTCAAAATAAGGGAAATTTCTGCCTTTTTGCCCCCAAATAATGGGAATTTCAGCCTTTTTACCTAAAAATAAGAGGAATTTCTGCATTTTTGCCCCAAAATATGGGAGATTTCTGCCTTTTTGCCTTAAAATAAAAAAATTTCTGCAATTTTGTACCAAAATATTAGAAATTTCTGCCTTTTTGCACCAAAATAATAAAATTTCTGCTTTTTTTTCTGACATTAGTGAAATTTTTGCAATTTTGCCCCAAAATAAGTGAAATTTCTGCAATTTTGCCTCAAAATAAGGGAAATTTCTGGAATTTTGCGCCAAAATAAGTGGAATTTCTGAGTTTTGCCCCAAAATAATGAGAATTTCAGTTTTTTTGCCCCAACATATAGGGAATTTCTGCCTTTTTGCCCCACAATTAGGGGAATTTCTGCAATTTTGCTCCAAAATACGGGGAATTTCTGCCTTTTTGCCCGAAAATAAGAAGAATGCATAACTTTTTGCCATAAAAAAGGGAAATTTCTTCATTTTTGCTCCAAAATAAGAGAAATTTCTGCTTTTTTGCCTCTAAATAAGTGGAATTTCTGTCTTTTTCCCCCAAAACAAAGGGAATTTTTGTCCTTTTGGCCCCAAAGTAAAGAAAATTTCTGACTTATTACCCTGAAATAAGTGAAATTTCTGCAATTTTGCCCCAAAATAAGGGAAATTTCTGCCTTTTTGCCCCGAAATAAGGAAAATTTCAGCATTTTTGCCCCAAAATATGGGAAATTTATGCCTTTTTGCCCCAAAATAAGAAAAATTTCTGCAATTTTGTACCAAAAAAAAGAAATTTCTGACTTTTTGCCCGAAAATAAGAAAATTTCTCCTTTATTTTCTGAAATAAGTGAAATTTCTGCAATTTTGCTCCAAAATAAGTGAAATTTCTTTCTTTGTGACCCAAAATAAGGGGAATTTCAGCCTTTTTACCTCAAAATAAGGGGAATTTCTGCATTTTTGTTCCAAAATATGGGAAATTTCTTCCTTTTTGCCACAAAATAAGAAAAATTTCTGCAATTCTGTACCAAAATAAAAGAAATTTCTAAAATTTTGCCCCAAAATAAGGGGAATTTCTGCCTTTTTGCCCCAAAATAAAGAAAATTACTGCATGTTTTACCCCAAAATTAGGTAAATTTCTGCAATTTTGCTCTAAAATACGGGGATTTTCTGCCTTTTTCTCCGAAAATAAAGGGAATTTCTGCCATTTTGCCGCGAAAGAAGTGAAATTTCTGCAGTTTTACCCCAAAATAAAGGGACGTTCTGCGTTTTTGCCCCAAAATTAGGGGAATTTCTGCAATTTTGCTCCAAATTACGGGGAATTTCTGCCTTTTTTCCCCATAATTAGGGGAATTTCTGCAATTTTGCTCGAAAATAAAAAGAATGTATACCTTTTTGCCATAAAAAAGGTTAATTTCTTCATTTTTTACCCCAAAATAAGGGGATTTTCCGCCTTTTTGACTCAAAATAAGTGCAATTTCTGACTTTTCCACAAAAATAAACGGAATTTCTGTCTTTTTCCTTTAAAATAAGGGCAATTTCTAACTTTTTGCCCCAAAATAAGGGGAATTTCAGCTTTTTTACCTCAAAATAAGGGGAATTTCTGCATTTTTGTCGAAAAATATGGGAAATTTCTGCATTTTTGCCCAAATTAAGAAAAATTTCTGCAATTTTGTACCAAAATAAATGAAATTTCTGCCTTTTTGCCCCAAAATAAGAAAATTTGTGCTTTTTTTTCTTTGAAATAAGTGAAATTTCTGCAATTTTGCTCCAAAATAAGGGAAATTTCTGAAATTTTGCCCCAAAATAAGTGGAATTTCTGAGTTTTGCCCCAAAATAAGGAGAATTTCTTTCTTTTTGCCCCAACATATAGGGGATTTCTGCCTTTTTGCCCCACAATTAGGGGAATTTCTGCAATCTTGCTCCAAAATACAAAGAATTTCTGCCTTTTTGCCCGAAAATAAGAAGAATGCATACCTTTTTGCCATAAGAAATAGAAATTTCTTCATTTTTGCTTCAAAATAAGGGGAATATCTGCTTTTTTGCCTCTAAATAAGTGGAATTTCTGCCATTGTGCCCCAAAACAAAGGGAATTTCTGTCTTTTTTGCCTCAAAATAAGGAAAATTTCTGACTTATTACCCTGAAATAAGTGAAATTTCTGCAATTTTGCCCCAAAATAAGAGAAATTTCTGCCTTTTTGCCCCCAAATAAGGGGAATTTCAGCCTTTTTACCTCAAAATAAGAAGAATTTCTGCATTTTTGCCCCAAAATATGGGAAATTTCTGCATTTTTGCCACAAAATAAGAAAAATTTCTGCAATTCTGTACCAAAATAAAAGAAATTTCTAAAATTTTGCTCCAAAATTAGGGAAATTTCTGATTTTTGCCCCGATATAAGGAGAATTTCTGTATTTTTGCCCCAAAATAAAGGGAATTTCTGCCTTTTTGCCCCAAAATTAGGGGAGTTTCTGCAATTTTGCTTCAAAATACAGGGAATTTCTGCCTCTTTTCCCAAAAATAAGAAGAACTTCTGCCGATTTGCCCCAAATAAAGGAAATTTCTGCATTTTTGCCCCAATATTAGGGGAATTTCTGCAATTTTGCTCCAAAATACGGGGAATTTCTGCCTTTTTGCTCGAAATTAGGGGATTTTTTGCCTTTTTGCCCCCAAACAAGGGAAATTTCTGCAATTTTATCCCAAAATAAGGGGAATTTCTGCCTTTTTGCCCCCAAATAAGGGGAATTTCTGCCTATTTGCCCTGAAATATGTGACATGTCTTCAATTTTACCCAAAAATAAGGTGAATTTCTGCCTTTTTGTCCCAAAATAATGGGAATTTCTGCATTTTGCCCTAAAATAAGAAAAATTTTTGCTATTTTTCTCTGAAATAAGTGAAATTTCTGCAATTTTGCATTAAAATAAAAAAAAATATCTGCAATTTTCCCCATAATAAAGGAATTTTCTGCAATTTTGCCCCAAAATAAAGGGAATTTCTGTTTTTTGTCCCCAAATATGGAAAATTTCTGCAATTTTGCCCTAAAATAAGGGGAATTTCTGCCTTTTGCCCCAAAATAAGAAAATTTCTCCTTTTTTTTCTGAAATAAGTAAAATTTCTGCAATTTTGCTCCAAAATACGGGGAATTTCTGCCTTTTTTCCCGAAAATAAAAAGAATGCATACCTTTTTGCCATAAAAAAGGGAAATTTCTTAATTTTTGCTTCAAAATAATGGGAATTTCTGCTTTTTTGCCTCTATATAAGTGGAATTTCTGTCTTTTTCCCCAAAACAAAGGGAATTTCTGTCTTTTTTGCCCCAAAATAAGGAAAATTTCTGACTTATTACCCTGAAATAAGTAAAATTTCTGCAATTTAGCCCCAAAATAAGGAAAATTTCTGCCTTTTTGCCCCCAAATAAGGGGAATTTCAGCCTTTTTACCTCAAAATAAGGGGAATTTTTGCATTTTTGCCCCAAAATATGGAAAATTTATGATTTTTTGCCCCAAAATAAGAAAAATTTCTGCAATTTTGTACCAAAATAAAAGAAATTTCTGCATTTTGCCCCAAAATAAGAAAATTTCTCCTTTATTTTCTGAAATAAGTGAAATTTCTGCAATTTTGCCCCAAAATAAATGAAATTTCTTCCTTTTTTCCCCAAAATAAGGGGAATTTCAGCCTTTTTACCTCAAAATAAGGGCAATTTCTGCATTTCTGTTCCAAAATATGGGAATTTTCTGCCTTTTTGTCACCAAATAAGAAAAATTTCTGCAATTCTGTACCAAAATAAAAGAAATTTCTAAAATTTTGCCCCAAAATAAAGGAAATTTTTTATTTTTGTCCCGAAATAAGGAGAATTTCTGTATTTTTGCCCCAAAATAAAGGGAATTTCTGCCTTTTTGCCCCAATATTAGGGGAATTTCTGCAATTTTTCTCCAAAATACGGGGAATTTCTGCCTTTTTGCCCAAAATTAAGAAGATTTTCTGCCTTTTTGCCCCCAAACAAGGGGAATTTCTGCAATTTTATAGAAAATAAGGGGAATTTCAGCCTTTTTGCCCCAAAAAAGGGGAATTTCTGCCTTTTTGCCCTGAAATATGTGAAATGTCTGCAATTTTACCCCAAAATAAGGTGAATTTCTGCTATTGTGCCCCAAAATAATGGGAATTTCTGCATTTTGCCCTAAAATAAGATAAATTTTTGCTTTTTATCTCTGAAATAAGTGAAATTTCTGCAATTTTGCCTTAAAATAAAAGAAATATCTGCAATTTTCCCCCATAATAAAGGTATTTTCTGCAATTTTGCCACAAAATAAAGGGAATTTCTGTTTTTTGTTTCAAAATAAGGGAAATTTCTGCAATTTTGCCCTAAAATAAGGGGAATTTCTGCCTTTTGCCCCAAAATAAGAAAATTTCTCCTTTTTTTCTGAAATAAGTGAAATTTCTGCAATTTTGCCCAAAAATAAGTATAATTTCTGAATTTTGCCCTAAAATAAGGAGAATTTCTGTCTTTTTGCCCCAACATATTGGGAATTTTTGCCTTTTTGCCCCAACATATAGGGAATTTCTGCATTTTTGCCCCACAATTAGGGGAATTTCTGCAATTTTGCTCCAAAATACGGGTAATTTTTGCAATTTTGCCCCAAAATAAGTGGAATTTCTGAGTTTTGCCCCAAAATAAGGAGTATTTCTGTCTTTTTGCCCCAACATATTGGGAATTTTTGCCTTTTTGCCCCAACATATAGGGAATTTCTGCCTTTTTGCCCCACAATAAGGGGAATTTCTGCAATTTTGCTCCAAAATACGGGGAATTTCTGCCTTTTTGCCCGAAAATAACAAGAATGCATAACTTTTTGCCATAAAATAGCGAATTTCTTCATTTTTGCTTCAAAATAATGGGAATTTCTGCTTTTTTGCCTCTAAATAAGTGGAATTTCTGTACTTTTCCCCCAAAACAAAGGGAATTTCTGTCTTTTTTGCCCCAAAATAAGGTAAATTTCTGACTTATTACCCCGAAATAAGTGAAATTTCTCCAATTTTGCCCCAAAATAAGGAAAATTTCTGCCTTTTGCCCCCAAATAAGGGAAATTTCAGCCTTTTTACCTCAAAATAAGGGGAATTTCTGCATTTTTGCCACAAAATAAAAGAAATTTCTGTTTTTTTGCCCCAAAATAAGGAAAATTTCTGCCTTTTTTCCCTGACATAAGTGAAATTTCTGCAATTTTGCCCCAAAATAAGTGAAATTTCTGCAATTTTAACACAAAATAAGGGAAATTTCTGGAAGTTTGCCCCAAAATAAGTGGAATTTCTGAGTTTTGCCCCAAAATAAGGAGAATTTCTGTCTTTTTGCCCTAACATATAGGGAATTTCTGCTTTTTTGCCCCACAATTAGGAGAATTTCTGCAATTTTGCTCCATAATACAAGGAATTTCTGCTTTTTAGCCCAAAAATAAGTGGAATGTATACCTTTTGCCACAAAAAAGGGAAATTTCTTCATTTTTACTCCAAAATAAAAGGAATTTCTGCTTTTTTGCCTCTAAAAAAGTGGAATTTCTGTGTTTTTCCCCCAAAACAAAGGGAATTTCTGTCTTTTTTGCCCCAAAATAAGGAAAATTTCTGACTTATTACAATGAAATAAGTGAAATTTCTGCAATTTTGCCTCAAAATAAGGGAAATTTTTGCTTTTTTCCCCCAAATAAGAGAAATTTCAGCCTTTTTACCTCAAAATAAGAGGAATTTCAGCATTTTTCCCCTAAATATGGGAGATTTCTGCCTTTTGCCCCAAAATAAGAAAAATTTCTGCAATTTTGTACCAAAATAAAAGAAATTTCTGCCTTTTTGCACCAAAATAGGAAAATTTCTGAATTTTTTTCTGAAATAAGTGAAATTTCTGCAATTTTGCCCCAAAATAAGGGAAATTTCTGGAATTTTGCCCCAAAATAAGTGGAATTTCTGAGTTTTGCCCCAAAATAAGGAGAATTTCTGTCTTTTTGCCCCAACATATAGGGAATTTCTGCCTTTTTGCCCCACAATTAGGGGAATTTCTGCAATTTTGCTCCAAAATACGGGGAATTTCTGCCTTTTTGCCCGAAAATAAGAAGAATGCATACTTTTTTGCCATAAAATAGGGAAATTTCTTCAGTTTTGCTCCAAAATAAGGGGAATTTCTGCTTTTTTGCCTCTAAATAAGTGGAATTTCTGTCTTTATCCCCAAAAAAAAGGGAATTTCTGTCTTTTTTGCCCCAAAATAAGGAAAATTTCTGACTTATTACCCTGAAATAACTGATATTTCTGCAATTTTGCTCCAAAATAAGGGAAATTTCTGCCTTTTTCCCGCCAAATAAGGGGAATTTAAGCCTTGTTACCTCAAAATAAGAGGAATTTCTGCATTTTTGCCCCAAAATATGGGAGATTTCTGCCTTTTTGTTCCAAAATAAGAACAATTTATGCAATTTTGTACCAAAATAAAAGAAACATCTGCCTTTTTGCACCAAAATAAAAAAATTTCTGCTTTTTTTTCTGAAATAAGTGAAATTTCTGCAATTTTGCTCCAAATAAGTGAAATTTCTGCAATTTTGCCCCAAAATAAGGGAAATTTCTTCAGTTTTGCTCCAAAATAAGGGGAATTTCTGCTTTTTTGCCTCTAAATAAGTGGAATTTCTGTCTTTATCCCCCAAAACAAAGGGAATTTCTGTCTTTTTTGCCCCAAAATAAGGAAAATTTCTGACTTATTACTCTGAAATAAGTGAAATTTCTGCAATTTTGCTCCAAAATAAGGGAAATTTCTGCTTTTTGCCCCCAAATAAGGGGAATTTCAGCCTTTTTACCTCAAAATAAGAGATATTTCTGCATTTTTGCCCCAAAATATGGGAGATTTCTGCTTTTTTGTTCCAGAATAAGAAAAATTTATGCAATTTTGTACCAAAATAAAAGAAATTTCTGCCTTTTTGCACCAAAATAAGAAAATTTCTGCTTTTTTTCTGAAGTAAGTAAAATTTCTGCAATTTTGCCCCAAAATAAGTGAAATTTCTGCCTTTTTGCCCCAAAATAAGGGGAATTTCAGCCTTTTTACCTCAAAATAAGAAGAATTTCTGCATTTTTGTTCCAAAATATGAGAAATTTGTGCCTTTTTGCCACAAAATAAGAAAAATTTCTGCAATTCTGTACCAAAATAAAAGAAATTTCTAAAATTTTGCCCCAAAATAAAAGAAATTTCTCATTTTTGCCTCGAAAAAATGAGAATTTCTGTATTTTTGCTCCAAAATTAGGGGAGTTTCTGCAATTTTGTTCAAAATACAGGGAATTTCTGCCTCTTTTCCCGAAAATAAGGGGAACTTCTGCCGATTTGCCCCAAATAAAGGGAATTTCTGCATTTTTGCCCCAATATTAGGGGAATTTCTGCAATTTTGCTCCAAAATACGGGGAATTTCTGCTTTTTTGCCCGAAATTATGGGGATTTTCTGCATTTTGCCCCCAAACAAGGGACATTTCTGCAATTTTATCCCAAAATAAGGGGAATATCTGCCTTTTTGCCCCCAAATAAGGGGAATTTATGCCTTTTTGCCCCCAAAATAATGGGAATTTCTGCATTTTGCCCTAAAATAAGAAAAATTTTTGCTTTTTTTCTCCGAAATAAGTGAAATTTCTGCAATTTTGTCTCAAAATCAGGGAAATTTCTGCCTATTTGCTTCCAAATAATGGGAATTTCAGCCTTTTTACCTCAAAATAAGAGGAATTTCTGCATTTTGCCCCAATATATGGGAGATTTCTGCATTTTTGCCCCACAATAAGAAAAATTTCTGCAATTTTGTACAAAAATAAAAGAAATTTCTGCCTTTTTGCACAAAAATAAATAAATTCTGCTTTTTTTCCGAAATAAGAGAAATTTCTGCAATTTTGCCCCAAAATAAGGGAAATTTCTGGCATTTTGCCCCAAAATAAGTGCAATTTCTGAGTTTTGCCCCAAAATAAGGAGAATTTCTGTCTTTTTGCCCCAACATATAGGAAATTTCTGCCTTTTTGCCCCACAATTAGGGGAATTTCTGCAATTTTTCTCCAAAATACAGGGAATTTCTGCCTTTTTGCCCGAAAATAAGAAGAATGTATACCTTTTTGCCATAAAAAAGGGAAATTTTTTCTCTTTTGCTCCAAAATAAGGGGAATTTCTGCCTTTTTGCCCTGAAATATGTGAAATGTCTGCAATTTCACCCCAAAATAAGGTGAATTTCTGCCATTGTGCCCCAAAATAATGGGAATTACTGCTTTTTGCCCTAAAATAAGAAAAAGTTTTGCTTTTTTTCTCTGAAATAAGTGAAATTTCTGCAATTTATCCTTAAAATAAAAGAAATATCTGCAATTTTTCCCCATAATAAAGGTATTTTCTGTAATATTGCCCCAAAATAAAGAGAATTTCTGTTTTTTGTCACAAAATAAGGGAAATTTCTGCAATTTTGCCCTAAAATAAGGAGAATTTCTGCCTTTTGCCCCAAAATAAGAAAATTTCTCGTTTTTTTTCTGAAATAAGTGAAATTTCTGCAATTTTGCCCAAAAATAAGTGAAATTTCTGAATTTTGCCCCAAAATAAGGAGAATTTCTGTCTTTTTGCCACAACATATAGGGAATTTTTGCCTTTTTGCACACAATTAGGGAAATTTCTGCAATTTTGCTCCAAAATACGGTGAATTTCTGCCTTTTTGTCTGAAAATAAGAAGAATGCATACCTTTTTTCCATAAAAAAGGAAAATTTCTTCATTTTTGCTCCAAAATAAGAAGAATTTCTGCTTTTTTGCCTCTAAATAAGTTGAATTTCTCTCTTTTTCCCCCAAAGCAAAGGGAATTTCTGTCTTTTTTGCCCCAAAATAAGAAAAATTTCTGCCTTTTTTCCCTGAAATAAGTGATATTTCTGCAATTTTGCCCCAAAATAAGTAAAATTTCTGCAATTTTGCCCCAAAATAAGGGAAATATCTGGAATTTTGCCCCAAAATAAGTAGAATTTCTGAGTTTTGCCCCAAAATAAAAAGAATTTCTTTCCTTTTGCCCTAACATATAGAGAATTTCTGCATTTTTGCCCCACAATTAGGGGAATTTTTGCAATTTTGCTCCAAAATACGGGGAATTTCTGCTTTTTAGCCTGAAAATAAGGGGAATGTATACCTTTTGCCACAAAAAAGGGAAATTTCTTCATTTTTGCTCCAAAATAAGGGGAATTTCTGCTTTTTTGCCTCTAAATAAGTGGAATTTCTGTCTTTTTCCCCCAAAACAAATGGGATTTCTGTCTTTTTTGCCCCAAATAAGGAAAATTTCTTACTTATTACCCTGAAATAAGTGAAATTTCTGCAATTTTGCCCCAAAATAGGGGAAATTTCTGCTTTTTTGTTCCCAAATAAGGGGAATTTCAGCCTTTTTACCTCAAAATAAGGGGAATTTCTGCATTTTTACCACAAAATATTAGGAATTTCTGCATTTTTGCCCCAAAATAAGGAAAATTTCTGCCTTTTTACCATGAAATAAGTGAAATTTCTGCAATTTTGCCCCAAAATAAGTGAAATTTCTGCAATTTTGCCCCAAAATAAGGGAAATTTCTGGAATTTTGCCCCAAAATAAGTGGAATTTCTGAGTTTTGCCCCCAAATAAGGAGAATTTCTGTCTTTTTGCCCCAACATATAGGGAATTTCTGTCTTTTTGCCCCACAATTAGAAGAATTTCTGCAATTTTGCTCCAAAATACGGGGAATTTCTGCCTTTTTGCCCGAAAATAAGAAGAATGCATACCTTTTTGCCATAAAAAAAAGGAAATTTCTTCATTTTTGCTTCAAAATAAGGGGAATTTCTGCTTTTTTGCCTCTAAATAAGTGGAATTTCTGTCTTTTCCTTCAAAACAAAGAGAATTTCTGTTATTTTGGCCCCAAAATAAGTAAAATTTCTGACTTATTACGCTGAAATAAGTGAAATTTCTGCAATTTTGCCCCAAAATAAGTGAAATTTCTGCAATTTTGCCCCAAAATAAGGGAAATTTCTGGAATTTTGCCCCAAAATAAGGAGAATTTCTGTCTTTTTGCCCCAACATATAGGGAATTTCTGCCTTTTTGCCCCACAATTAGGGGAATTTCTGCAATTTTGCTCCAAAATACGGGGAATTTCTGCTTTTTAGCCAAAAAATAAGTGGAATGTATACCTTTTGCCACAAAAAACAGAAATTTCTTCATTTTTACTCCAAAATAAAAGGAATTTCTGCTTTTTTGCCTCTAAAATAGTGGAATTTCTGTCTTTTTCCCCCAAAACAAATGGAATTTCTGTCTTTTTTGCCCCATAATAGGGAAAATTTCTGACTTATTACAATGAAATAAGTGAAATTTCTGCAATTTTGCCTCAAAATAAGGGAAATTTCTGCCTTTTTGCCCCCAAATAATGGGAATTTCAGCCTTTTTACCTCAAAATAAGGGGAATTTCTGCATTTTTGCCCCAAAATATGGGAGATTTCTGCCTTTTTGCCCCAAAATGAGAAAAATTTCTGCAATTTTGTACCAAAATCAAAGAAATTTCTGCCTTTTTGCACCAAAATAGGAAAATTTTTGAATTTTTTTTAAATAAATGAAATTTCTGCAATTTTGCTTCAAAATAAGTGAAATTTCTGCAATTTTGCCCCAAAATAAGGGAAATTTCTGGAATTTTGCCCCAAAATAAGTGGAATTTCTGAGTTTTGCCCCAAAATAAGGAGAATTTCTGTCTTTTTGCCCCAACATATAGGGAATTTCTGCCTTTTTGCCCCACAATTAGGGGAATTTCTGCAATTTTGCTCCAAAATACGGGGAATTTCTGCTTTTTAGCCCAAAAATAAGTGGAATGTATACCTTTTGCCACAAAAAAACGGAAATTTCTTCATTTTTACTCCAAAATAAAAGGAATTTCTGCTTTTTTGCCTCTAAAATAGTGGAATTTCTGTCTTTTTCCCCCAAAACAAAGGGAATTTCTGTCTTTTTTGCCCCAAAATAAGGAAAATTTCTGACTTATTACCCTGAAATAAGTGAAATTTCTGCAATTTTGCCCCATAATAAGTGGAATTTCTGAGTTTTGCCCCAAAATAAGGAGAATTTCTGTCTTTTTGCCTCAACATACAGGGAATTTCTGCCTTTTCGCCCCACAATTAGGGGAATTTCTGCAATTTTGCTCCAAAATACGGGGAATTTCTGCTTTTTTGCCCTAAAATATAAAGAATGCATACTTTTTTGCCATAAAAAAGGGAAATTTCTTCATTTTTGCTCCAAAATAAGGGGAATTTATGCTTTTTTGCCTCTAAATAAGTGGAATTTCTGTCTTTTCCCCCCAAAACAAAGAAAATTTCTGTCATTTGGCCCCAAAATAAGGAAAATTTCTGACTTATTACCCTGAAATAAGTGAAATTTCTGCAATTTTGCCCCAAAATAAGGGAAATTTCTGCCTTTTTGCCCCCAATGAAGGGGAATTTCAGCTTTTTTACCTCAAAATAAGGGGAATTTCTGCCTTTTTCCCACAAAATATTAGGAATTTCTGCCTTTTTGCACCAAAATAAGGAAAATTTCTGCTTTTTTTCTCTGAAATAAGTGAAATTTCTGCAATTTTGCCCCAAAATAATTGAAATTTCTGCAATTTTGCCCCTAAATAAGGGAAATTTCTGGAATTTTGCCCCAAAATAAGTGGAATTTCTGAGTTTTGCCCCAAAATAAGGAGAATTTCTCTCTTTTTGTCCTAAAAATATACGGAATTTCTGCATTTTTGCCCCACATTTAGGGGAATTTCTGCAATTATGCTCCAAAATACGGGGAATTTTTGCCTTTTTGCACGAATATATAAAGAATGCATACCTTTTTGCCATAAAAAAGGGAAATTTCTTCATTTTTGCTCCAAAATAAGGGGAATTTCTTCAATTTTGCTCCAAAATACGGGGAATTTCTTCTTTTTAGCCCGAAAATAAGGGGAATGTATACCTTTTGCCACAAAAAAGATAAATTTCTTCATTTTTGCTTCAAAATAAGAAGAATTTCTGCTTTTTTGCCTCTAAATAAGTGGAATTTCTGTCTTTTTCCCCCAAACCAAAGAAATTTCTGTTTTTTGCCCCAAAATAAGGAAAATTTCTGACTTATTACCCTGAAATAAGTGAAATTTCTGCAATTTTGCCTCAAAATAAGGGAAATTTCTGCCTTTTTGCCCCCAAATAAGGGGTATTTCAGCCTTTTTACCTCAAAATAAGAGGAATTTATGCATTTTTGCCCCAAAATATAAGAGATTTATGCCTTATTGCCCCCAAATAAGAAAAATTTCTGCAATTTTGTACCAAAATAAAAGAAATTTCTGCCTTTTGCATCAAAATAAGAAAATTTCTGCTTTTTTTTCTGAAATAAGTGAAATTTCTGCAATTTTGCCCCAAAATAAGTGAAATTTCTGCAATTTTGCCCCAAAATAAGTGATATTTCTGGAATTTTGCCCCAAAATAAGTGGAATTTCTGAGTTTTGCCCCAAAATAAAGAGAATTTCTGTCTTTTTGCCCCAACATATAGGGAATTTCTGCCTTTTTGCCCCACAATTAGGGGAATTTATGCAATTTTGCTCCAAAATACGGGGAATTTCTGCTTTTTAGCCTGAAAATAAGGGGAATGTATACCTTTTGCCACAAAAAAAGGGAAATTTCTTCATTTTTGCACCAAAATAAGGGAAATTTCTGCTTTTTTGCTTCTAAATAAGTGGAATTTCTGTCTTTTTTTCCCAAAACAACGGGAATTTCTGTCTTTTTTGCCCGAAATAAGGAAAATTTCTGACTTATTACCCTGAAATAAGTGAAATTTCTGCAATTTTGCCCCAGAATAAGGAAAATTTCTGCTTTTCGCCCCCAAATAAGGGGAATTTCTGCCTTTTTACCTCAAAATAAGGGGAATTTTTGCATTTTTACCACAAAATATTTGGAATCTCTGCATTTTTGCCCAAAAATAAGGAAAATTTCTGCCTTTTTACTATGAAATAAGTGAAATTTCTGCAATTTTGCCCCAAGATAAGTGAAATTTCTGCAATTTTGCTACAAAATTAGGGAAATTTCTGGAATTTTGCCCCAAAATAAGTGGAATTTCTGAGTTTTGCCCCAAAATAAGGAGAATTTCTGTCTTTTTGCCCTAACATATAGGGAATTTCTGCCTTTTTGCCCCACAATTAGGGGAATTTCTGCAATTTTGCTCCAAAATACGGGTAATTTCTGCTTTCTAGCCCAAATATAAGTGGAATGTATACCTTTTGCCACAAAAAAGGGAAATTTCTTCATTTTTACTCCAAAATAAAAGGAATTTCTGCTTTTTTGCCTCTAAAAAAGTGGAATTTCTGTCTTTTTCCCCCAAAACAAAGGGAATTTTTGTCTTTTTTGCCCCAAAATAAGGAAAATTTCTGACTTATTACACTGAAATAAGTGAAATTTCTGCAATTTTGCCTCAAAATAAGGGAAATTTCTGCCTTTTTGCCCCCAAATAAGGGAAATTTCGCCTTTTTTCCTCAAAATAAGAGGAATTTCTGCATTTTTGCCCCAATATATAGTGATTTCTGCATTTTTGCCCCAAAAAAAGAAAAATTTCTGCAATTTTGTATCAAAATAAAAAAAATTTCTGCCTTTTTGCACCAAAATAGGAAAATTTCTGAATTTTTTTCTTAAATAAGTTAAATTTCTGCAATTTTGCCCCAAAATAAGTGAAATTTCTGCAATTTTGCCCCCAAATAAGAGAAATTTCTGGAATTTTGCACCAAAATAAGTGGAATTTCTGAGTTTTGCCCCAAAATAAGGAGAATTTCTGTCTTTTTGCCCCAAAATATAGGGAATTTCTCCCTTCTTGGCCCACCATTAGGGGAATTTCTGCAATTTTGCTTCAAAATACGGGGAATTTCTGCCTTTTTGCCCGAAAGTAAGAAGAATGCATACCTTTTTGCCATAAAAAAGGGAAATTTCTTCAGTTTTGCTCCAAAATAAGGAGAATTTCTGCTTTTGTGCCTCTAAATAAGTGGAATTTCTGTCTTTTTCCCCCAAAACAAAGAGAATTTCTGTCTTTTTTGCCCCAAAGTAAAAACAATTTCTGACTTATTACCCTGAAATAAGTGAAATTTCTGCAATTTTGCCCCAAAATAAGGGAAATTTCTGCCTTTTTGCCCCCAAATAATGGGAATTTCAGCCTTTTTACCTCAAAATAAGGGGAATTTCTGCATTTTTGCCCCAAAATATGGGAGATTTCTGCCTTTTTGCCCCCAAATAATGGGAATTTCAGCCTTTTTACCTCAAAATAAGGGGAATTTCTGCATTTTTGCCCCAAAATATGGGAGATTTCTGCCTTTTTGCCCCAAAATGAGAAAAATTTCTGCAATTTTGTACCAAAATCAAAGAAATTTCTGCCTTTTTGCACCAAAATAGGAAAATTTTTGAATTTTTTTATATAAGTGAAATTTCTGCAATTTTGCTTCAAAATAAGTGAAATTTCTGCAATTTTGCCCCAAAATAATGGAAATTTCTGGAATTTTGCCCCAAAATAAGTGGAATTTCTGAGTTTTGCCCCAAAATAAGGAGAATTTCTGTCTTTTTGCCCCAACATATAGGGAATTTCTGCCTTTTTGCCCCACAATTAGGGGAATTTCTGCAATTTTGCTCCAAAATACGGGGAATTTCTGCTTTTTAGCCCAAAAATAAGTGGTATGTATACCTTTTGCCACAAAAAAACGGAAATTTCTTCATTTTTACTCCAAAATAAAAGGAATTTCTGCTTTTTTGCCTCTAAAATAGTGGAATTTCTGTCTTTTTCCCCCAAAACAAAGGGAATTTCTGTCTTTTTTGCCCCAAAATAAGGAAAATTTCTGACTTATTACCCTGAAATAAGTGAAATTTCTGCAATTTTGCCCCATAATAAGTGGAATTTCTGAGTTTTGCCCCAAAATAAGGAGAATTTCTGTCTTTTTGCCTCAACATACAGGGAATTTCTGCCTTTTCGCCCCACAATTAGGGGAATTTCTGCAATTTTGCTCCAAAATACGGGGAATTTCTGCTTTTTTGCCCTAAAATATAAAGAATGCATACCTTTTTGCCATAAAAAAGGGAAATTTCTTCATTTTTGCTCCAAAATAAGGGGAATTTATGCTTTTTTGCCTCTAAATAAGTGGAATTTCTGTCTTTTCCCCCCAAAACAAAGAAAATTTCTGTCATTTGGCCCCAAAATAAGGAAAATTTCTGACTTATTACCCTGAAATAAGTGAAATTTCTGCAATTTTGCCCCAAAATAAGGGAAATTTCTGCCTTTTTGCCCCCAATGAAGGGGAATTTCAGCTTTTTTACCTCAAAATAAGGGGAATTTCTGCCTTTTTCCCACAAAATATTAGGAATTTCTGCCTTTTTGCACCAAAATAAGGAAAATTTCTGCTTTTATTCTCTGAAATAAGTGAAATTTCTGCAATTTTGCCCCAAAATAAGTGAAATTTCTGCAATTTTGCCCCTAAATAAGGGAAATTTCTGGAATTTTGCCCCAAAATAAGTGGAATTTCTGAGTTTTGCCCCAAAATAAGGAGAATTTCTCTCTTTTTGTCCTAAAAATATAGGGAATTTCTGCATTTTTGCCCCACATTTAGGGGAATTTCTGCAATTATTCTCCAAAATACGGGGAATTTTTGCCTTTTTGCACGAATATATAAAGAATGCATACCTTTTTGCCATAAAAAAGGGAAATTTCTTCATTTTTGCTCCAAAATAAGGGGAATTTCTTCAATTTTGCTCCAAAATACGGGGAATTTCTTCTTTTTAGCCCGAAAATAAGGGGAATGTATACCTTTTGCCACAAAAAAGATAAATTTCTTCATTTTTGCTTCAAAATAAGAAGAATTTCTGCTTTTTTGCCTCTAAATAAGTGGAATTTCTGTCTTTTTCCCCCAAACCAAAGAAATTTCTGTTTTTTGCCCCAAAATAAGGAAAATTTCTGACTTATTACCCTGAAATAAGTGAAATTTCTGCAATTTTGCCTCAAAATAAGGGAAATTTCTGCCTTTTTGCCCCCAAATAAGGGGTATTTCAGCCTTTTTACCTCAAAATAAGAGGAATTTATGCATTTTTGCCCCAAAATATAAGAGATTTATGCCTTATTGCCCCCAAATAAGAAAAATTTCTGCAATTTTGTACCAAAATAAAAGAAATTTCTGCCTTTTGCATCAAAATAAGAAAATTTCTGCTTTTTTTTCTGAAATAAGTGAAATTTCTGCAATTTTGCCCCAAAATAAGTGAAATTTCTGCAATTTTGCCCCAAAATAAGTGATATTTCTGGAATTTTGCCCCAAAATAAGTGGAATTTCTGAGTTTTGCCCCAAAATAAAGAGAATTTCTGTCTTTTTGCCCCAACATATAGGGAATTTCTGCCTTTTTGCCCCACAATTAGGGGAATTTATGCAATTTTGCTCCAAAATACGGGGAATTTCTGCTTTTTAGCCTGAAAATAAGGGGAATGTATACCTTTTGCCACAAAAAAGGGAAATTTCTTCATTTTTGCACCAAAATAAGGGAAATTTCTGCTTTTTTGCTTCTAAATAAGTGGAATTTCTGTCTTTTTTTCCCAAAACAACGGGAATTTCTGTCTTTTTTGCCCGAAATAAGGAAAATTTCTGACTTATTACCCTGAAATAAGTGAAATTTCTGCAATTTTGCCCCAGAATAAGGAAAATTTCTGCTTTTCGCCCCCAAATAAGGGGAATTTCTGCCTTTTTACCTCAAAATAAGGGGAATTTTTGCATTTTTACCACAAAATATTTGGAATCTCTGCATTTTTGCCCAAAAATAAGGAAAATTTCTGCCTTTTTACTATGAAATAAGTGAAATTTCTGCAATTTTGCCCCAAGATAAGTGAAATTTCTGCAATTTTGCTACAAAATTAGGGAAATTTCTGGAATTTTGCCCCAAAATAAGTGGAATTTCTGAGTTTTGCCCCAAAATAAGGAGAATTTCTGTCTTTTTGCCCTAACATATAGGGAATTTCTGCCTTTTTGCCCCACAATTAGGGGAATTTCTGCAATTTTGCTCCAAAATACGGGTAATTTCTGCTTTCTAGCCCAAATATAAGTGGAATGTATACCTTTTGCCACAAAAAAGGGAAATTTCTTCATTTTTACTCCAAAATAAAAGGAATTTCTGCTTTTTTGCCTCTAAAAAAGTGGAATTTCTGTCTTTTTCCCCCAAAACAAAGGGAATTTTTGTCTTTTTTGCCCCAAAATAAGGAAAATTTCTGACTTATTACACTGAAATAAGTGAAATTTCTGCAATTTTGCCTCAAAATAAGGGAAATTTCTGCCTTTTTGCCCCCAAATAAGGGAAATTTCGCCTTTTTTCCTCAAAATAAGAGGAATTTCTGCATTTTTGCCCCAATATATAGTGATTTCTGCATTTTTGCCCCAAAAAAAGAAAAATTTCTGCAATTTTGTATCAAAATAAAAAAAATTTCTGCCTTTTTGCACCAAAATAGGAAAATTTCTGAATTTTTTTCTTAAATAAGTTAAATTTCTGCAATTTTGCCCCAAAATAAGTGAAATTTCTGCAATTTTGCCCCCAAATAAGAGAAATTTCTGGAATTTTGCACCAAAATAAGTGGAATTTCTGAGTTTTGCCCTAAAATAAGGAGAATTTCTGTCTTTTTGCCCCAAAATATAGGGAATTTCTCCCTTCTTGGCCCACCATTAGGGGAATTTCTGCAATTTTGCTTCAAAATACGGGGAATTTCTGCCTTTTTGCCCGAAAGTAAGAAGAATGCATACCTTTTTGCCATAAAAAAGGGAAATTTCTTCAGTTTTGCTCCAAAATAAGGAGAATTTCTGCTTTTGTGCCTCTAAATAAGTGGAATTTCTGTCTTTTTCCCCCAAAACAAAGAGAATTTCTGTCTTTTTTGCCCCAAAGTAAAAACAATTTCTGACTTATTACCCTGAAATAAGTGAAATTTCTGCAATTTTGCCCCAAAATAAGGGAAATTTCTGCCTTTTTGCCCCCAAATAAGGGGAATTTCAGCCTTTTTACCTCAAAATAAGAGAAATTTCTGCATTTTTGCCCCAATATATGGGAGATTTCTGCCTTTTCGCCCCAAAATAAGAAAAATTTCTGCAATTTTGTACCAAAATAAAAGAAATTTCTGCCTTTTTGCACCAAAATAAATAAATTCTGCTTTTTTTTCTGAAATAAGTGAAATTTCTGCAATTTTGCCCCAAAATAAGTGAAATTTCTGCAATTTTGCCCTAAAATAAGGGAAATTTCTGGAATTTTGCCCCAAAATAAGTGGAATTTCTGAGTTTTGCCCCGAAATAAGGAGAATTTCTGTCTTTTTGCCCCAACATATAGGGAATTTCTGCCTTTTTGCCCCACAATTAGGGGAATTTCTGCAATTTTGCTCCAAAATACGGGGAATTTCTGCCTTTTTGCCCGAAAATAAGAAGAATGCATAGCTTTTTGCCATAAAAAAGGGAAATTTCTTTATTTTTGCTCCAAAATAAGGGGAATTTCTGCAATTTTGATCCAAAATACGGGGAATTTCTGCTTTTTAGCCCGAAAATAAGCGGAATGTATACCTTTTGCCACAAAAAAAGATAAATTTCTTCATTTTTGCTCCAATAAAGAAGAATTTCTCCTTTTTTGCCTCTAAATAAGTGGAATTTCTGTCTTTTTCCCCCAAAACAAAGGGAATTTCTGTTTTTTGCCCCAAAGTAAGATGAATTTCTGACTTATTACCCTGAAATAAGTGAAATTTCTGCAATTTTGCCTCAAAATAAGGGAAATTTCTGTCTTTTTGCCCCCAAATAAGGGAAATTTCAGCCTTTTTACCTCAAAATAAGAGGAATTTATGCATTTTTGCCCCAAAATATAGGGGATTTCTGCTTTTTGCCCCCAAATAAGAAAAATTTCTGCAATTTTGTACCAAAATAAAAGAAATTTCTGCCTTTTTGCACCAAAATAAGAAAATTTCTGCTTTTTTTCTGAAATAATTGAAATTTCTGCAATTTTGCCAAAATAAGTGAAATTTCTGCAATTTTGCCCCAAAATAAGTGAAGTTTTTGGAATTTTGTCCCAAAATAAGTGGAATTTCTGAGTTTTGCCCCAAAATAAAAAGAATTTCTGTCTTTTTGCCCCACAATTAGGGGAATTTCTGCAATTTTGCTCCAAAATACGGGGAATTTCTGCTTTTTAGCCTGAAAATAAGAAGAATGCATACCTTTTGCCACAAAGAAAAAAAAATTCTTCATTTTTGCTCCAAAATAAGGGGAATTTCTGCTTTTTTGCTTCTAAATAAGTGGAATTTCTGACTTTTTCCCCCAAAACAAAAGGAATTTCTGTCTTTTTTGCCCCAAATAAGGAAAATTTCTGACTTATTACCCTGAAATAAGTGAAATTTCTTCAATTTTCCCCCCAAATAAGGGAAATTTCTGCTTTTTGCCCCCAAATAAGGGAAATTTCTGCCTTTTTATCACAAAATAAGGGGAATTTTTGCATTTTTGCCACAAAATATTTGGAATTTCTTCATTTTTGCCCCAAAATGAGGAAAATTTTTGCCTTTTTACCATGAAATAAGTGAAATTTCTGCAATTTTGCCCCAAAATAAGTGAAATTTCGGCAATTTTGCCACAAAATAAGGGAAATTTCTGGAATTTTGCCCCAAAATAAGGGGAATTTCTGAGTTTTGCCCCAAAATAAGGAGAATTTCTGTCTTTTTGCCCTAACATATAGGGAATTTCTGCATTTTGCCCCACAATTAGGGGAATTTCTGCAATTTTGC
Source organism: Micromys minutus (assembly GCF_963924665.1). NCBI lineage: Eukaryota > Metazoa > Chordata > Mammalia > Rodentia > Muridae > Micromys > Micromys minutus. The sequence continues at coordinate 620,045 of NW_027667958.1, forward strand.
TCCAAAATACGGGGAATTTCAGCTTTTTAGCCCAAAAATAAGTGGAATGTATACATTTTGCCACAAAAAAGGGAAATTTCTTCATTTTTACTCCAAAATAAAAGGAATTTCTGCTTTTTTGCCTCTAAAAAAGTGGAATTTCTGTCTTTTTCCCCCAAAACAAAGGGAATTTCTGTGTTTTTTGCCCCCAAAAAAGGAAAATTTCTGACTTATTACTCTGAAATAAGTGAAATTTCTGCAATTTTGCCTCAAAATAAAGAAAATTTCTGCCTTTTTGCCCCCAAATAAGGGAAATTTCAGCCTTTTTACCTCAAAATAAGAGGAATTTCTGCTTTTTTGAACCAAATTATGGGGATTTCTGCCTTTTTGCCCCAAAATAAGAAAAATTTCTGCAATTTTGTAACAAAATAAAAGAAATTTCTGCCTTTTTGCACCAAAATAGGAAAATTTCTGAATTTTTTTCTGAAATAAGTTAAATTTCTGCAATTTTGCCCCAAAATAAGTGAAATTTCTGCAATTTTGCCCCAAAATAAGGGAAATTTCTGGAATTTTGCACCAAAATAAGTGGAATTTCTGAGTTTTGCCCCAAAATAAGGAGAATTTCTGTCTTTTTGCCCCAACATATAGGGAATTTCTCCCTTTTTGCCCCACAATTAGGGGAATTTCTGCAATGTTGCTCCAAAATAGGGGAATTTCTGCCTTTTTGCCCGAAAATAAGAATAATGCATACCTTTTTGCCATAAAAAAAGGAAATTTCTTCAGTTTTGCTCCAAAATAAGGGGAATTTCTGCATTTTTGTCTCTAAATAAGTGGAATTTCTGTCTTTATCCCCAAAAACAAAGGGAATTTCTGTCTTTTTTGCCCCAAAATAAGGAAAATTTCTGACTTATTACCCTGAAATAAGTGAAATTTCTGCAATTTTGCTCGAAAATAAGGGAAATTTCTGCCTTTTTCCCCCCAAATAAGGGGAATTTAAGCCTTGTTACCTCAAAATAAGAGGAATTGCTGCATTTTTGCCCCAAAATATGGGAGATTTCTGCCTTTTTCTTCCAAAATAAGAATAATTTATGCAATTTTGTACCAAAATAAAAGAAATTTCTGCCTTTTTGCACCAAAATAAGAAAATTTCTGCTTTTTTTCTGAAATAAGTGAAATTTCTGCAATTTTGCTCCAAAATAAGTGAAATTTCTGCAATTTTGCCCCAAAATAAGGGAAATTTCTGGAATTTTGCCCTAAAATAAGTGGAATTTCTGAGTTTTGCCCCAAAGTAAGGAGAATTTCTGTCTTTTTGCCACAACATATAGGGAATTTCTCCCTTTTTGCCCCACAATTAGGGGAATTTCTGCAATTTTGCTCCAAAATAGGGGAATTTCTGCCTTTTTGCCCGAAAATAAAAAGAATGCATACCTTTTTGCCATAAAAAAAGAAAATTTCTTCAGTTTTGCCCCAAAATAAGGGAAATTTCTGCAATTTTGCCCCAATGTAAAGGAAATTTCTGCAATTTTGCCCCAAAATAAGGGGAATTTCTGACTGTTTGCTCCCGAAAAAGGAGATTTTCTGTCTTTTTGCCCCATAATAAGGAGAATTTCTGCCTTTTTGCCCAAAAATTATGAGAATTTCTGCAATTTTGCTTCAAAATACAGGGAATTTCTGTTTTTTAGCCCCAAAATAAAGGGAATTTCTGCATTTTACCTCAAATTGAGAATAATTTCTGCCTTTTGCCTCAAAATAAGGGGAATTTTCTGCCTTTTTGTTTCAAAATAAGATAAATTTCTTCAATTTTGTACCATAATAAAAGAAATTTCTGCTCTTTGCCCCAAAATAAAAGGAATTTCTGACTTTTTGCCCTGAAATAAATGAAATTTCTGCAATTTTGCCCGAAAATAAGAGAAATTTGTGCCTCTTTGCCCCAAAATAAGAAGAAGTTTTGCCTTTTGCCCCAAAATATGGGGAATTTCAGCATTTTACCTCAAAATAAGAATTTCAGCCTTTTTGCCCCAAAATAAGGAAAATTTCTGCAATTTTGCCCCAAAATAAGGGGAATTTCTTCCTTTTTGCCCCAAAATAAAGGATATTTCAGCCTTTTTACCTGAAAATAAGTGAAATTTCTGCAATTTTGCCCCAAATAAGGGAAATTTCTGCAATTTTGCCTCAAAATAAGGTAAATTCCTGCAATTTTGCCCCAAAATAAGTGGAATTTCTGAGTTTTGTCCCAAAATAAGAATTTCTGTCTTTTTGCCCCAACATATAGGCAATTTCTGCCTTTTTGCCCAACAATTAGGGGAATTTCTTCATTTTTGCTTCAAAATAAGGGGAATTTCTGCCTTTTTGCCTCTAAAGAAGTGGAATTTCTGTATTTTCCTTCCAAAACAAAGGGAATTTCTGTGTTTTTTGCCCCAAAATAAGGAAAATTTCTGACTTATTACCCTGAAATAAGTGAAATGTTTGCAATTTTGCCCCAAAATAAGGGAAATTTCTTCCTTTTTGCCCCCAAATAAGGGGAATTTCAGCCTTTTTACCTCAAAATAAGGGGAATTTCTGCATTTTTGCCACAAAATATTAGGAATTTCTGCCTTTTTCCCCCAAAATAAGAAAAATTTCTGCCATTTTTACCTGAAATAAGTGAAATTTCTGCAATTTTGCCCCAAAATAAGTAAAATTTCTGCAATTTTGCCACAAAATAAGGGAAATTTCTGGAATTTTGCCCCAAAATAAGTGGAATTTCTGAGTTTTGCCCCAAAATAAGGAGAATTTCTGTCTTTTTGCCCCAACATATAGGGAATTTCTGCCTTTTTGCCCCACAATTAGGGGATTTTCTGCAATTGTGCTCCAAAAAACGGGATATTTCTGCTTTTTTGCCCGAAAATAAGGGGAATATATACCTTTTGCCACAAAAAAGGGAAATTTCTTCATTTTTGCCCCAAAATAAGAGGAATTTCTGCCTTCTTACCTCAAAATAAGTGAAATTTCTGCCTTTTTACCCAAAAATAAACGGAATTTCTGACTTTTAGCCCCAAAATAAAAGGAATTTTTGAATTTTGCCCTGAAATAAGTGAAATTTCTGCAATTTTGCCCCAAAATAAGGGAAATTTCTGCCTTTTTGCCCCCAAATAAGGGGAATTTCAGCCTTTTTACCTCAAAATAAGGGGAATTTCTGCATTTTTGCCACAAAATATTAGGAATTTCTGCCTTTTTGCCCCAAAATAATAAAAATTTCTGCCATTTTTACCTGAAATAAGTGAAATTTCTGCAATTTTGCCCCAAAATAAGTAAAATTTCTGCAATTTTGCCCCAAAATAAGGGAAATTTCTGGAATTTTGCCCCAAAATAAGTGGAATTTCTGAGTTTTGCCCCAAAATAAGGAGAATTTCTGTCTTTTTGCCCCAACATATAGGGAATTTCTCCCTTTTTGCCCCACAATTAGGGGATTTTCTGCAATTGTGCTCCAAAAAACGGGATATTTCTGCTTTTTTGCCCGAAAATAAAAGGAATATATACCTTTTGCCACAAAAAAGGGAAATTTCTTCATTTTTGCCCCAAAATAAGAGGAATTTCTGCCTTCTTACCTCAAAATAAGTGAAATTTCTGCCTTTTTACCCAAAAATAAACGGAATTTCTGACTTTTAGCCCCAAAATAAAAGGAATTTTAGAATTTTTCCCTGAAATAAGTGAAATTTCTGCAATTTTGCCCCAAAATAAGGGAAATTTCTGCCTTTTTGCCCCCAAATAAGGGGAATTTCAGCCTTTTTACCTCAAAATAAGAGAAATTTCTGCATTTTTGCCTTAAAATATGGGAGATTTCTGCCTTTTCGCCCCAAAATAAGAAAAATTTCTGCAATTTTGTACCAAAATAAAAGAAATTTCTGCCTTTTTGCACCAAAATAAATAAATTCTGCTTTTTTTTCTGAAATAAGTGAAATTTCTGCAATTTTGCCCCAAAATAAGTGAAATTTCTGCAATTTTGCCCTAAAATAAGGGAAATTTCTGGAATTTTGCCCCAAAATAAGTGGAATTTCTGAGTTTTGCCCCGAAATAAGGAGAATTTCTGTCTTTTTGCCCCAACATATAGGGAATTTCTGCCTTTTTGCCCCACAATTAGGGGAATTTCTGCAATTTTGCTCCAAAATACGGGGAATTTCTGCCTTTTTGCCCGAAAATAAGAAGAATGCATAGCTTTTTGCCATAAAAAAGGGAAATTTCTTTATTTTTGCTCCAAAATAAGGGGAATTTCTGCAATTTTGATCCAAAATACGGGGAATTTCTGCTTTTTAGCCCGAAAATAAGCGGAATGTATACCTTTTGCCACAAAAAAAGATAAATTTCTTCATTTTTGCTCCAATAAAGAAGAATTTCTGCTTTTTTGCCTCTAAATAAGTGGAATTTCTGTCTTTTTCCCCCAAAACAAAGGGAATTTCTGTTTTTTGCCCCAAAGTAAGATGAATTTCTGACTTATTACCCTGAAATAAGTGAAATTTCTGCAATTTTGCCTCAAAATAAGGGAAATTTCTGTCTTTTTGCCCCCAAATAAGGGAAATTTCAGCCTTTTTACCTCAAAATAAGAGGAATTTATGCATTTTTGCCCCAAAATATAGGGGATTTCTGCTTTTTGCCCCCAAATAAGAAAAATTTCTGCAATTTTGTACCAAAATAAAAGAAATTTCTGCCTTTTTGCACCAAAATAAGAAAATTTCTGCTTTTTTTCTGAAATAATTGAAATTTCTGCAATTTTGCCAAAATAAGTGAAATTTCTGCAATTTTGCCCCAAAATAAGTGAAATTTCTGGAATTTTGTCCCAAAATAAGTGGAATTTCTGAGTTTTGCCCCAAAATAAAAAGAATTACTGTCTTTTTGCCCCACAATTAGGGGAATTTCTGCAATTTTGCTCCAAAATACGGGGAATTTCTGCTTTTTAGCCTGAAAATAAGAAGAATACATACCTTTTGCCACAAAGAAAAAAAAAATTCTTCATTTTTGCTCCAAAATAAGGGGAATTTCTGCTTTTTTGCTTCTAAATAAGTGGAATTTCTGACTTTTTCCCCCAAAACAAAAGGAATTTCTGTCTTTTTTGCCCCAAATAAGGAAAATTTCTGACTTATTACCCTGAAATAAGTGAAATTTCTTCAATTTTCCCCCCAAATAAGGGAAATTTCTGCTTTTTGCCCCCAAATAAGGGAAATTTCTGCCTTTTTATCACAAAATAAGGGGAATTTTTGCATTTTTGCCACAAAATATTTGGAATTTCTTCATTTTTGCCCCAAAATGAGGAAAATTTTTGCCTTTTTACCATGAAATAAGTGAAATTTCTGCAATTTTGCTCGAAAATAAGGGAAATTTCTGCCTTTTTCCCCCCAAATAAGGGGAATTTAAGCCTTGTTACCTCAAAATAAGAGGAATTGCTGCATTTTTGCCCCAAAATATGGGAGATTTCTGCCTTTTTCTTCCAAAATAAGAATAATTTATGCAATTTTGTACCAAAATAAAAGAAATTTCTGCCTTTTTGCACCAAAATAAGAAAATTTCTGCTTTTTTTCTGAAATAAGTGAAATTTCTGCAATTTTGCTCCAAAATAAGTGAAATTTCTGCAATTTTGCCCCAAAATAAGGGAAATTTCTGGAATTTTGCCCTAAAATAAGTGGAATTTCTGACTTTTGCCCCAAAATAAGGAGAATTTCTGTCTTTTTGCCACAACATATAGGGAATTTCTCCCTTTTTGCCCCACAATTAGGGGAATTTCTGCAATTTTGCTCCAAAATAGGGGAATTTCTGCCTTTTTGCCCGAAAATAAGAAGAATGCATACCTTTTTGCCATAAAAAAAGAAAATTTCTTCAGTTTTGCCCCAAAATAAGGGAAATTTCTGCAATTTTGCCCCAATGTAAAGGAAATTTCTGCAATTTTGCCCCAAAATAAGGGGAATTTCTGACTGTTTGCTCCTGAAAAAGGAGATTTTCTGTCTTTTTGCCCCATAATAAAGAGAATTTCTGCCTTTTTGCCCAAAAATTATGAGAATTTCTGCAATTTTGCTTCAAAATACAGGGAATTTCTGTTTTTTAGCCCCAAAATAAAGGGAATTTCTGCATTTTACCTCAAATTGAGAATAATTTCTGCCTTTTGCCTCAAAATAAGGGGAATTTTCTGCCTTTTTGTTTCAAAATAAGATAAATTTCTTCAATTTTGTACCATAATAAAAGAAATTTCTGCTCTTTGCCCCAAAATAAAAGGAATTTCTGACTTTTTGCCCTGAAATAAATGAAATTTCTGCAATTTTGCCCGAAAATAAGAGAAATTTGTGCCTCTTTGCCCCAAAATAAGAAGAAGTTTTGCCTTTTGCCCCAAAATATGGGGAATTTCAGCATTTTACCTCAAAATAAGAATTTCAGCCTTTTTGCCCCAAAACAAGGAAAATTTCTGCAATTTTGCCCCAAAATAAGGGGAATTTCTTCCTTTTTGCCCCAAAATAAAGGATATTTCAGCCTTTTTACCTGAAAATAAGTGAAATTTCTGCAATTTTGCCCCAAATAAGGGAAATTTCTGCAATTTTGCCTCAAAATAAGGTAAATTCCTGCAATTTTGCCCCAAAATAAGTGGAATTTCTGAGTTTTGTCCCAAAATAAGAATTTCTGTCTTTTTGCCCCAACATATAGGCAATTTCTGCCTTTTTGCCCAACAATTAGGGGAATTTCTTCATTTTTGCTTCAAAATAAGGGGAATTTCTGCCTTTTTGCCTCTAAAGAAGTGGAATTTCTGTATTTTCCTTCCAAAACAAAGGGAATTTCTGTGTTTTTTGCCCCAAAATAAGGAAAATTTCTGACTTATTACCCTGAAATAAGTGAAATGTTTGCAATTTTGCCCCAAAATAAGGGAAATTTCTTCCTTTTTGCCCCCAAATAAGGGGAATTTCAGCCTTTTTACCTCAAAATAAGGGGAATTTCTGCATTTTTGCCACAAAATATTAGGAATTTCTGCCTTTTTGCCCCAAAATAAGAAAAATTTCTGCCATTTTTACCTGAAATAAGTGAAATTTCTGCAATTTTGCCCCAAAATAAGTAAAATTTCTGCAATTTTGCCACAAAATAAGGGAAATTTCTGGAATTTTGCCCCAAAATAAGTGGAATTTCTGAGTTTTGCCCCAAAATAAGGAGAATTTCTGTCTTTTTGCCCCAACATATAGGGAATTTCTGCCTTTTTGCCCCACAATTAGGGGATTTTCTGCAATTGTGCTCCAAAAAACGGGATATTTCTGCTTTTTTGCCCGAAAATAAGGGGAATATATACCTTTTGCCACAAAAAAGGGAAATTTCTTCATTTTTGCCCCAAAATAAGAGGAATTTCTGCCTTCTTACCTCAAAATAAGTGAAATTTCTGCCTTTTTACCCAAAAATAAACGGAATTTCTGACTTTTAGCCCCAAAATAAAAGGAATTTTTGAATTTTGCCCTGAAATAAGTGAAATTTCTGCAATTTTGCCCCAAAATAAGGGAAATTTCTGCCTTTTTGCCCCCAAATAAGGGGAATTTCAGCCTTTTTACCTCAAAATAAAGGGAATTTCTGCATTTTTGCCACAAAATATTAGGAATTTCTGCCTTTTTGCCCCAAAATAATAAAAATTTTTGCCATTTTTACCTGAAATAAGTGAAATTTCTGCAATTTTGCCCCAAAATAAGTAAAATTTCTGCAATTTTGCCCCAAAATAAGGGAAATTTCTGGAATTTTGCCCCAAAATAAGTGGAATTTCTGAGTTTTGCCCCAAAATAAGGAGAATTTCTGTCTTTTTGCCCCAACATATAGGGAATTTCTCCCTTTTTGCCCCACAATTAGGGGATTTTCTGCAATTGTGCTCCAAAAAACGGGATATTTCTGCTTTTTTGCCCGAAAATAAAAGGAATATATACCTTTTGCCACAAAAAAGGGAAATTTCTTCATTTTTGCCCCAAAATAAGAGGAATTTCTGCCTTCTTACCTCAAAATAAGTGAAATTTCTGCCTTTTTACCCAAAAATAAACGGAATTTCTGACTTTTAGCCCCAAAATAAAAGGAATTTTAGAATTTTTCCCTGAAATAAGTGAAATTTCTGCAATTTTGCCCCAAAATAAGGGAAATTTCTGCCTTTTTGCCCCCAAATAAGGGGAATTTCAGCCTTTTTACCTCAAAATAAAAGAAATTTCTGCATTTTTGCCCCAAAATATGGGAGATTTCTGCCTTTTCGCCCCAAAATAAGAAAAATTTCTGCAATTTTGTACCAAAATAAAAGAAATTTCTGCCTTTTTGCACCAAAATAAATAAATTCTGCTTTTTTTTCTGAAATAAGTGAAATTTCTGCAATTTTGCCCCAAAATAAGTGAAATTTCTGCAATTTTGCCCTAAAATAAGGGAAATTTCTGGAATTTTGCCCCAAAATAAGTGGAATTTCTGAGTTTTGCCCCGAAATAAGGAGAATTTCTGTCTTTTTGCCCCAACATATAGGGAATTTCTGCCTTTTTGCCCCACAATTAGGGGAATTTCTGCAATTTTGCTCCAAAATACGGGGAATTTCTGCCTTTTTGCCCGAAAATAAGAAGAATGCATAGCTTTTTGCCATAAAAAAGGGAAATTTCTTTATTTTTGCTCCAAAATAAGGGGAATTTCTGCAATTTTGATCCAAAATACGGGGAATTTCTGCTTTTTAGCCCGATAATAAGCGGAATGTATACCTTTTGCCACAAAAAAAGATAAATTTCTTCATTTTTGCTCCAATAAAGAAGAATTTCTGCTTTTTTGCCTCTAAATAAGTGGAATTTCTGTCTTTTTCCCCCAAAACAAAGGGAATTTCTGTTTTTTGCCCCAAAGTAAGATGAATTTCTGACTTATTACCCTGAAATAAGTGAAATTTCTGCAATTTTGCCTCAAAATAAGGGAAATTTCTGTCTTTTTGCCCCCAAATAAGGGAAATTTCAGCCTTTTTACCTCAAAATAAGAGGAATTTATGCATTTTTGCCCCAAAATATAGGGGATTTCTGCTTTTTGCCCCCAAATAAGAAAAATTTCTGCAATTTTGTACCAAAATAAAAGAAATTTCTGCCTTTTTGCACCAAAATAAGAAAATTTCTGCTTTTTTTCTGAAATAATTGAAATTTCTGCAATTTTGCCAAAATAAGTGAAATTTCTGCAATTTTGCCCCAAAATAAGTGAAATTTCTGGAATTTTGTCCCAAAATAAGTGGAATTTCTGAGTTTTGCCCCAAAATAAAAAGAATTTCTGTCTTTTTGCCCCACAATTAGGGGAATTTCTGCAATTTTGCTCCAAAATACGGGGAATTTCTGCTTTTTAGCCTGAAAATAAGAAGAATGCATACCTTTTGCCACAAAGAAAAAAAAAATTCTTCATTTTTGCTCCAAAATAAGGGGAATTTCTGCTTTTTTGCTTCTAAATAAGTGGAATTTCTGACTTTTTCCCCCAAAACAAAAGGAATTTCTGTCTTTTTTGCCCCAAATAAGGAAAATTTCTGACTTATTACCCTGAAATAAGTGAAATTTCTTCAATTTTCCCCCCAAATAAGGGAAATTTCTGCTTTTTGCCCCCAAATAAGGGAAATTTCTGCCTTTTTATCACAAAATAAGGGGAATTTTTGCATTTTTGCCACAAAATATTTGGAATTTCTTCATTTTTGCCCCAAAATGAGGAAAATTTTTGCCTTTTTACCATGAAATAAGTGAAATTTCTGCAATTTTGCCCCAAAATAAGTGAAATTTCGGCAATTTTGCCACAAAATAAGGGAAATTTCTGGAATTTTGCCCCAAAATAAGGGGAATTTCTGAGTTTTGCCCCAAAATAAGGAGAATTTCTGTCTTTTTGCCCTAACATATAGGGAATTTCTGCATTTTGCCCCACAATTAGGGGAATTTCTGCAATTTTGCTCCAAAATACGGAGAATTTCAGCTTTTTAGCCCAAAAATAAGTGGAATGTATACATTTTGCCACAAAAAAAGGGAAATTTCTTCATTTTTCCTCCAAAATAAAAGGAATTTCTGCTTTTTTGCCTCTAAAAAAGTGGAATTTCTGTCTTTTTCCCCCAAAACAAAGGGAATTTCTGTGTTTTTTGCCCCCAAAAAAGGAAAATTTCTGACTTATTACTCTGAAATAAGTGAAATTTCTGCAATTTTGCGTCAAAATAAAGAAAATTTCTGCCTTTTTGCCCCCAAATAAGGGAAATTTCAGCCTTTTTACCTCAAAATAAGAGGAATTTCTGCTTTTTTGAACCAAATTATGGGGATTTCTGCCTTTTTGCCCCAAAATAAGAAAAATTTCTGCAATTTTGTACCAAAATAAAAGAAATTTCTGCCTTTTTGCACCAAAATAGGAAAATTTCTGAATTTTTTTCTGAAATAAGTGAAATTTCTGCACTTTTGCCCCAAAATAAGTGAAATTTCTGCAATTTTGCCCCAAAATAAGGGAAATTTCTGGAATTTTGCACCAAAATAAGTGGAATTTCTGAGTTTTGCCCCAAAATAAGGAGAATTTCTGTCTTTTTGCCCCAACATATAGGGAATTTCTCCCTTTTTGCCCCACAATTAGGGGAATTTCTGCAATGTTGCTCCAAAATAGGGGAATTTCTGCCTTTTTGCCCGAAAATAAGAATAATGCATACCTTTTTGCCATAAAAAAAGGAAATTTCTTCAGTTTTGCTCCAAAATAAGGGGAATTTCTGCTTTTTTGTCTCTAAATAAGTGGAATTTCTGTCTTTATCCCCAAAAACAAAGGGAATTTCTGTCTTTTTTGCCCCAAAATAAGGAAAATTTCTGACTTATTACCCTGAAATAAGTGAAATTTCTGCAATTTTGCTCAAAAATAAGGGAAATTTCTGCCTTTTTCCCCCCAAATAAGGGGAATTTAAGCCTTGTTACCTCAAAATAAGAGGAATTGCTGCATTTTTGCCCCAAAATATGGGAGATTTCTGCCTTTTTCTTCCAAAATAAGAATAATTTATGCAATTTTGTACCAAAATAAAAGAAATTTCTGCCTTTTTGCACCAAAATAAGAAAATTTCTGCTTTTTTTCTGAAATAAGTGAAATTTCTGCAATTTTGCTCCAAAATAAGTGAAATTTCTGCAATTTTGCCCCAAAATAAGGGAAATTTCTGGAATTTTGCCCTAAAATAAGTGGAATTTCTGAGTTTTGCCCCAAAATAAGGAGAATTTCTGTCTTTTTGCCACAACATATAGGGAATTTCTCCCTTTTTGCCCCACAATTAGGGGAATTTCTGCAATTTTGCTCCAAAATAGGGGAATTTCTGCCTTTTTGCCCGAAAATAAGAAGAATGCATACCTTTTTGCCATAAAAAAAGAAAATTTCTTCAGTTTTGCCCCAAAATAAGGGAAATTTCTGCAATTTTGCCCCAATGTAAAGGAAATTTCTGCAATTTTGCCCCAAAATAAGGGGAATTTCTGACTGTTTGCTCCCGAAAAAGGAGATTTTCTGTCTTTTTGCCCCATAATAAAGAGAATTTCTGCCTTTTTGCCCAAAAATTATGAGAATTTCTGCAATTTTGCTTCAAAATACAGGGAATTTCTGTTTTTTAGCCCCAAAATAAAGGGAATTTCTGCATTTTACCTCAAATTGAGAATAATTTCTGCCTTTTGCCTCAAAATAAGGGGAATTTTCTGCCTTTTTGTTTCAAAATAAGATAAATTTCTTCAATTTTGTACCATAATAAAAGAAATTTCTGCTCTTTGCCCCAAAATAAAAGGAATTTCTGACTTTTTGCCCTGAAATAAATGAAATTTCTGCAATTTTGCCCGAAAATAAGAGAAATTTGTGCCTCTTTGCCCCAAAATAAGAAGAAGTTTTGCCTTTTGCCCCAAAATATGGGGAATTTCAGCATTTTACCTCAAAATAAGAATTTCAGCCTGTTTGCCCCAAAACAAGGAAAATTTCTGCAATTTTGCCCCAAAATAAGGGGAATTTCTTCCTTTTTGCCCCAAAATAAAGGATATTTCAGCCTTTTTACCTGAAAATAAGTGAAATTTCTGCAATTTTGCCCCAAATAAGGGAAATTTCTGCAATTTTGCCTCAAAATAAGGTAAATTCCTGCAATTTTGCCCCAAAATAAGTGGAATTTCTGAGTTTTGTCCCAAAATAAGAATTTCTGTCTTTTTGCCCCAACATATAGGCAATTTCTGCCTTTTTGCCCAACAATTAGGGGAATTTCTTCATTTTTGCTTCAAAATAAGGGGAATTTCTGCCTTTTTGCCTCTAAAGAAGTGGAATTTCTGTATTTTCCTTCCAAAACAAAGGGAATTTCTGTGTTTTTTGCCCCAAAAAAAGGAAAATTTCTGACTTATTACCCTGAAATAAGTGAAATGTTTGCAATTTTGCCCCAAAATAAGGGAAATTTCTTCCTTTTTGCCCCCAAATAAGGGGAATTTCAGCCTTTTTACCTCAAAATAAGGGGAATTTCTGCATTTTTGCCACAAAATATTAGGAATTTCTGCCTTTTTGCCCCAAAATAAGAAAAATTTCTGCCATTTTTACCTGAAATAAGTGAAATTTCTGCAATTTTGCCCCAAAATAAGTAAAATTTCTGCAATTTTGCCCCAAAATAAGGGAAATTTCTGGAATTTTGCCCCAAAATAAGTGGAATTTCTGAGTTTTGCCCCAAAATAAGGAGAATTTCTGTCTTTTTGCCCCAACATATAGGGAATTTCTGCCTTTTTGCCCCACAATTAGGGGATTTTCTGCAATTGTGCTCCAAAAAACGGGATATTTCTGCTTTTTTGCCCGAAAATAAGGGGAATATATACCTTTTGCCACAAAAAAGGGAAATTTCTTCATTTTTGCCCCAAAATAAGAGGAATTTCTGCCTTCTTACCTCAAAATAAGTGAAATTTCTGCCTTTTTACCCAAAAATAAACGGAATTTCTGACTTTTAGCCCCAAAATAAAAGGAATTTTTGAATTTTGCCCTGAAATAAGTGAAATTTCTGCAATTTTGCCCCAAAATAAGGGAAATTTCTGCCTTTTTGCCCCCAAATAAGGGGAATTTCAGCTTTTTTACCTCAAAATAAAGGGAATTTCTGCATTTTTGCCACAAAATATTAGGAATTTCTGCCTTTTTGCCCCAAAATAATAAAAATTTCTGCCATTTTTACCTGAAATAAGTGAAATTTCTGCAATTTTGCCCCAAAATAAGGGAAATTTCTGGAATTTTGCCCCAAAATAAGTGGAATTTCTGAGTTTTGCCCCAAAATAAGGAGAATTTCTGTCTTTTTGCCCCAACATATAGGGAATTTCTACCTTTTTGCCCCACAATTAGGGGATTTTCTGCAATTGTGCTCCAAAAAACGGGATATTTCTGCTTTTTTGCCCGAAAATAAGGGGAATATATACCTTTTGCCACAAAAAAGGGAAATTTCTTCATTTTTGCCCCAAAATAAGAGGAATTTCTGCCTTCTTACCTCAAAATAAGTGAAATTTCTGCCTTTTTACCCAAAAATAAACGGAATTTCTGACTTTTAGCCCCAAAATAAAAGGAATTTTTGAATTTTGCCCTGAAATAAGTGAAATTTCTGCAATTTTGCCCCAAAATAAGGGAAATTTCTGCCTTTTTGCCCCCAAATAAGGGGAATTTCAGCCTTTTTACCTCAAAATAAAGGGAATTTCTGCATTTTTGCCACAAAATATTAGGAATTTCTGCCTTTTTGCCCCAAAATAATAAAAATTTCTGCCATTTTTACCTGAAATAAGTGAAATTTCTGCAATTTTGCCCCAAAATAAGTAAAATTTCTGCAATTTTGCCCCAAAATAAGGGAAATTTCTGGAATTTTGCCCCAAAATAAGTGGAATTTCTGAGTTTTGCCCCAAAATAAGGAGATTTTCTGTCTTTTTGCCCCAACATATAGGGAATTTCTCCCTTTTTGCCCCACAATTAGGGGATTTTCTGCAATTGTGCTCCAAAAAACGGGATATTTCTGCTTTTTTGCCCGAAAATAAAAGGAATATATACCTTTTGCCACAAAAAAGGGAAATTTCTTCATTTTTGCCCCAAAATAAGAGGAATTTCTGCCTTCTTACCTCAAAATAAGTGAAATTTCTGCCTTTTTACCCAAAAATAAACGGAATTTCTGACTTTTAGCCCCAAAATAAAAGGAATTTTTGAATTTTGCCCTGAAATAAGTGAAATTTCTGCAATTTTGCCCCAAAATAAGGGAAATTTCTGCCTTTTTGCCCCCAAATAAGGGGAATTTCAGCCTTTTTACCTCAAAATAAAGGGAATTTCTGCATTTTTGCCACAAAATATTAGGAATTTCTGCCTTTTTGCCCTAAAATAAGAAAAATTTCTGCCTTTTTTTTATCTGAAATAAGTGAAATTTCTGCAATTTTGCCCCAAAATAAGTGAAATTTCTGCAAATTTGCCCCAAAATAAGGGAAATTTCTGGAATTTTGCCCCAAAATAAGTGGAATTTCTGAGTTTTGCCCCAAAATAAGGAGAATTTCTGTCTTTTTGCCCCAACATATAGGGAATTTCTGCCTTTTTGCCCCACAATTAGGGGATTTTCTGCAATTGTGCTCCAAAATCGGGATATTTCTGCTTTTTTGCCCGAAAATAAGGAGAATATATACCTTTTGCCACAAAAAAAAGGGAAATTTCTTCATTTTTGCCCTAAAATAAGAGGAATTTCTGCCTTCTTACCTCACAATAAGTGAAATTTCTGCCTTTTTACCCAAAAATAAACAAAATTTCTCTTTTTGCCCAAAAATAAAAGGAATTTTTGAATTTTGCCCTGAAATAAGTGAAATTTCTGCAATTTTGCCCCAAAATAAGGGAAATTTTTGCCTTTTTGCCACAAAATAAAGGGAATTTCTGTCTTTTTGCCCCAAAATAAGGGATATTTCAGCATTTTACCTCATGATAAGGGGAATCTCTTCCTTTTTGCCCCAAAATATGGGGAATTTCTTCATTTTTGCCCCAAAATAAAGAAAATTTCTGCAATTTTGTACCAAAATAAAAGAAATTTCTGCCTTTTTGCCCCAAAATAAGAGAAATTTCTGTGCTTTTTCCCTGAAATAAGTGAAATTTCTGCAATTTTGCCCCAAAATAAGGGAAATTTCTGCAATTTTGCCCCAAAATAAAGGAAATTTCTGCAATTTTGCCCCAAAATAATAGGAATTTCTGCCTTTTTGCCGAAAAAAAAGGGGAATTTCATCATTTTACCTCCAAATAAGGGGAATTTCTGCCTTTTTGCCACAAAATATGGGGAATATCTGCCCTATTGCCCTTAAATAAGGAAAATTTCTGCTTTTCTGCCCCAATTAACGGGAATTTCTGCCTTTTTGCCACAAAGTAAAGGGAATTTCTGCCTTTTTACCCCAAAATAACGGGAATTTCAGCCTTTTTACCTCAAAATAAGGGGAATTTCTGCCTTTTTCCCCAAAATATGGGTAATTTTTGACTTTTTGTTCCAAAATAAGGAAAATTTCTACAATTTTGTATCAAAATAAAAGAAATTTCTGCTTTTTGCCCCAAAATAAAAGGAATTTCTGACTTTTTGCCCTGAAATAAATGAAATTCCTGCAATTATGCCCGAAAATAAGGGAAATTTGTGTATTTTTGCCTCCAAATGAGGGGAATTTCTGCCTTTTTGCCCCAAAATATGGGGAATTTCAGGATTTTACCTCATAATAAAGGAAATTTTAGGCTTTTTGCACCAAAATATGGGAAATTTCTGCTTTTTTGCCACAAAATAAGAAAAATTTCTGCAAGTCTGTAACAATATAAAAGAAATTTCTAAAATTTTGACCCGAAATAAGGGAAATTTCTGATTTTTGCCCCAAAATAATGAGAATTTCTCTATTTTTGCCCCAAAATAAAGGGAATTTCTGCCTTTATGCCCCAAAATTAGGGGAGTTTCTGCAATTTTGCTCCAAAATAAGAGGAATTTCTGCTTTTTTACCCGAAATTAAGTGGATTTTCTGCCTTTTTGCCCCTAAAGAAAAAAAATTTCTGCAACTTTATTCCAAAATAAGGGGAATTTCTGCCTTTCTGCCTTAAAATAAGGGGAATTTCTGTCTTTTTGCCCTGAAATATGTGAAATTTCTGCAATTTTACCCCAAATTAAGGTGAATTTCTGCCTTTTTGCCCCAAAATAATGGGAATTTCTGCCTTTTTGCCCCAAAATAAGAAAAATTTTGCTTTTTTTCTCTGAAATAAGTGAAATTTCTGCAATTTTGTCCTAAAATAAGGGAAATTTCTGCAATTTTTCCCCATAATAAGGGAAATTTCTGCAATTTTGCCTCAAAAGAAGGGGAATTTCTGTTTTTGCCCCCAAATAAGGGAAATTTCTGCAATTTTGCCCTAAAATAAGGGAATTTTCTGCCTTTTTTGCCAAAAATAAGGGGAATTTCTGACTTTTTGCCGTAAAATAAGTGAAATTTCTGCAGTTTTACCCCAAAATAAGGGGAATTTCTGCCTTTTTGCCCAAAAATTAGAGGAATTTCTGCAATTTTGCTCCAAAATACGGGTAATTTCTGCCTTTTTGCCCGAAAATAAAGGGAATGTATACCTTTTTGCCATAAAAAAAGCAAATTTCTTCATTTTTGCCCCAAAATAAGGGGATTTTCCACCTTTTTGACTCAAAATAAGTGCAATTTCTGCCTTTTCCCCAAAATAAACGAAATTTCTGTCTTTTTGCCCCAAAATAAGGGGAATTTCAGCCTTTTTACCTAAAAATAAGGGGAATTTCTGCCTTTTTGCCCCAAAATATGGGGAATTTCTGACTTTTTGCCCCAAAATAAGAAAAATTTCTGCAATTTTGTACCAAAATAAAAGAAATTTCTGCCTTTTTGCCCCCCAAAAAAAATTTCCGCCTTTTTTCCTTGAAATAAGTGAAATTTCTGCAATTTTGCCCCAAAATAAGGGAAATTTCTGCAATTTTGCCCCAAAATAAGGGAAATTTCTGCAAATTTGCCCCAAAATAAGGGAAATTTCTGCAATTTTGCCCCAATGTAAAGGAAATTTCTGCAATTTTGCCCCAAAATAAGGGGAATTTCTGACTGTTTGCTCCCGATAAAGGAGATTTTCTGTATTTTTGCCCCAAAATAAGGGGAATTTCTGCCTTTTTGCCCAAAAATTATGAGAATTTCTGCAATTTTGCTTCAAAATACGGGGAATTTCTGCCTTTTAGCCCCAAAATAAAAAGAATTTCTGCATTTTACCTCAAAATAAGAATAATTTCTGCTTTTTGCCTCAAAATAAGGGAAATTTTCTGCCTTTTTGTTTCATAATAAGAAAAATTTCTTCAATTTTGTACCATAATAAAAGAAATTTCTGCTCTTTGCCCCAAAATAAAAGGAATTTCTGACTTTTTGCCCTGAAATAAATGAAATTTCTGCAATTTTGCCCGAAAATAAGGGAAATTTGTGCCTCTTTGTCCCAAAATAAGAAGAAGTTTTGCCTTTTTCCCCAAAATATGGGGAATTTCAGCATTTTACCTCAAAATAAAAATTTCAGCCTTTTTGCTTCAAAATAAGGAAAATTTCGGCATTTTGCCCCAAAATAAGGGGAATTTCTTCCTTTTTGCCCCAAAATAAAGGATATTTCAGCCTTTTTACCTGAAAATAAGTGAAATTTCTGCTATTTTGCCCCAAATAAGGGAAATTTCTGCAATTTTGCCCCAAAATAAGGTAAATTCCTGCAATTTTGCCCCAAAATAAGTGGAATTTCTGAGTTTTGCCCCAAAATAAGGAGAATTTCTGTCTTTTTGCCCCAACATATAGGGAATTTCTGCCTTTTTGCCCAACAATTAGGGGAATTTCTTCATTTTTGCTCCAAAATAAGGGGAATTTCTGCCTTTTTGCCTTCAAAGAAGTGGAATTTCTGTATTTTCCCCCCAAAACAAAGGGAATTTCTGTCTTTTTTGCCCCAAAATAAGGAAAATTTCTGACTTATTACCCTGAAATAAGTGAAATGTCTGCAATTTTGCCCCAAAATAAGAAAAATTTCTGCCTTTTTGCCCCCAAATAAGGGGAATTTAAGCCTTTTTACCTCAAAATAAGGGGAATTTCTGCATTTTTGCCACAAAATATTAGGAAATTCTGCCTTTTTGCCCCAAAATAAGAAAAATTTCTGCCATTTTTACCTGAAATAAGTGAAATTTCTGCAATTTTGCCCCAAAATAAGTGAAATTTCTGCAATTTTGCCCCAAAATAAGGGAAATTTCTGGAATTTTGCCCAAAATAAGTGGAATTTCTGAGTTTTGCCCCAAAATAAAGAGAATTTCTGCCTTTTTGCCCCACAATTAGGGGAATTTCTGAAATTTTGCTCCAAAATACGGGGAATTTCTGCCTTTTTGCCGAAAATAAGGGGAATGCATACCGTTTTGCCATAAAAAAGGGAAATTTCTTCATTTTTGCCCCAAATGAAGGGATATTTCTGCCTTTTTGCCCTGAAATATGTGAAATTTCTGCAATTTTAGCCCAAAACAAGGTGAATTCCTGCCTTTTTGCCATCAAAATAATGGGAATTTCTGCCTTTTTGCCCCACAATTAGGGTATTTTTTGCAATTGTGCTCCAAAATACGGGGAATTTCTGCTTTTTTGCCCGAAAATAAGGGGACTGTATACCTTTTGCCACAAAAAAGGGAAATTTCTTCATTTTTGCTGCAAAATAAGAGGAATTTCTGCCTTCTTACCTCAAAATAAGTGAAATTTCTGCCTTTTTACCCAAAAGTAAATGGAATTTCTGTCTTTTTGCCCCAAAATAAAAGCAATTTTTGAATTTTGCCCTGAAATAAGTGAAATTTCTGCAATTTTGCCCCAAAATAAGGGAAATTTCTGGAATTTTGCCCCAAAATAAATGGAATTTCTGAGTTTTGCCCGAAAATAAGGAGAATTTCTGTCTCTTTGCCCCAACATATCGGGAATTTCTGCCTTTTTGCCCCACAATTAGGGGAATTTCTGCAATTTTGCTCCAAAATACGGGGAATTTCTGCCTTTTTGCCCGAAATTAAGGGGATTTTCTGCCTTTTTGCCCCCAAACAAGGGAAATTTCTGCAATTTTAACCCAAAATATGAAGAATTTCTGCCTTTTTACCCCCAAATAAGGGGAATTTCTGCCTTTTTGCCCTGAAATATGTGAAATGTTTGAAATTTTACCCCAAAAGAAGGTGAATTTCTGTCTTTGATCCCCAAAATAATGGAAATTTCTGCATTTTGCCCTAAAATAAAAAAAATTTTTGTTTTTTTCTCTGAAATAAATGAAATTTCTGCAATTTTGCCTTACAATAAAAGAAATTTCTGCAATTTTTCCCCATAATAAAGGAAATTTCTGCAATTTTTTCTAAAATAAGGGGAATTTCTGATTTTTGCCACAAAATAAGGGGAATTTCTGCATTTTTGCCTTAAAATAAAGAAAATTACTGCATCTTTTACCCCAAAATTAGGTGAATTTCTGCAATTTTGCTCCAAAATACGGGAATTTTCTCCCTTTTCGCCGAAAATGAAGTGAATTTCTGCCATTTTGCCGCGAAATAAGTGAAATTTCTGCAGTTTTACCCCAAAATAAGGGGAAGTTCTGCGTTTTTGCCCCAAAATTAGAGGAATTTCTGCAATTTTGCCCCAAAATACGGGAAATTTCTGCCTTTTTGCCTCCAAAAAAGGGGAATTTCAGCCTTTTTACCTCAAAACAAGGGGAATTTCTTCATTTTTACCCCAAAATAATTGGATTTTCTGCCTTTTTGACTCAAAATAAGTGAAATTTCTGTAATTTTTGCCCAAAATAAGGGAAATGTCTGCTTTTTGCCCCAAAATAAGGGGAATTTCAGCATTTTTACCTCAAAATAAGGGGAATTTCTGCATTTTTGCCCCAAAATATGGGAAATTTCTGCATTTGCAAAAAATAAAAAAAATTTCTGCAATTTTGTACCAAAATAAAAGAAATTTCTGTCTTTTTTTCCCTGAAATAAGTGAAATTTCTGCAATTTTGCCCCAAAATAAGTGAAATTTCTGCAATTTTGCCACAAAATAAGGGAAATTTTTGGAATTTTGCCCCAAAATAAGTGGAATTTCTGAGTTTTGCCCCAAAATAAGTAGAATTTCTGTCTTTTTGCCCCAACACATAGGGAATTTCTGCCTTTTTGCCCCACAATTAGGGGAATTTCTGCAATTTTGCTAAAAAATACGGGGAATTTCTGTCTTTTTGACCGAAAATAAGAAGAATGCATAACTTTTTGCCATAAAAAAGGGAAATTTCTTCATTTTCGCTCCAAAATAAGGGGAATTTCTGCTTTTTTGCCTCTAAATAAGTGGAATTTCTGTCTTTTTCCCCCAAAACATAGAGAATTTGTGTCTTTTTTGCCCCAAAATAAGGAAAATTTCTGACTTATTACCCTGAAATAAATGAAATATCTGCAATTTTGCCCCAAAATAAGGGAAATTTCTGCTTTTTGCAACCAAATAAGGGGAATTTTAGACTTTTTACCTCAAAATAAGGGGATTTTCTGCATTTTTGCCCCAAAATATGAGAAATTTCTGCCTTTTTGCCCCAAATTAAGAAAATTTCTGCTTTTTTTTCTGAAATAAGTGAAATTTCTGCAATTTTGCGTCAAAATAAGTGAAATTTCTGAGTTTTGCTCTAAAATAAGGAGAATTTCTGTATTTTTGCCCAAACATATATGGAATTTCTGCCTTTTTGTCCCACAATTAGGGGAATTTCTGCAATTTTGCTCCAAAATACGGGGAATTTCTGCTTTTTAGCCTGAAAATAAGAAGAATGCATACCTTTTGCCCCAAAAAGGAAATTTCTTCATTTTTGCTCCAAAATAAGGGGAATTTCTGCTTTTTTGCTTCTAAATAAGTGGAATTTCTGACTTTTTCTCCCAAAACAAAAGGAATTTCTGTCTTTTTTGCCCCAAATAAGGAAAATTTCTGACTTATTACCCTGAAATAAGTGAAATTTCTGCAATTTTGTCCCAGAATAAGGGAAATTTCTGCTTTTTGCCCCCAAATAAGGGGAATTTCTGCCTTTTTACCTCAAAATAAGGGGAATTTTTGCAATTTTACCACAAAATATTTGGAATCTCTGCCTTTTTGCCCCAAAATGAGGAAAATTTCTGCCTTTTTACCATGAAATAAGTGAAATTTCTGCAATTTTGCCCCAAAATAAGTGAAATTTCGGCAATTTTGCCACAAAATAAGGGAAATTTCTGGAATTTTGCCCCAAAATAAGGGGAATTTCTGAGTTTTGCCCCAAAATAAGGAGAATTTCTGTCTTTTTCCCCAACATATAGGGAATTTCTGCCTTTTGCCCCACAACTAGGGGAATTTCTGCAATTTTGCTCCAAAATACGGGTAATTTCTGCTTTTTAGCCCAAAAATAAGTGGAATGTATACATTTTGCCACAAAAAAGGGAAATTTCTTCATTTTTACTCCAAAATAAAAGGAATTTCTGCTTTTTTGCCTCTAAAAAAGTGGAATTTCTGTCTTTTTCCCCCAAAACAAAGGGAATTTCTGTGTTTTTTGCCCCAAAATAAGGAAAATTTCTGACTTATTACCCTGAAATAAGTGAAATTTCTGCAATTTTGCCTCAAAATAAGGGAAATTTCTGCCTTTTTGCCCCCAAATAAGGGGAATTTCAGCCTTTTTACCTCAAAATAAGAGAAATTTCTGCATTTTTGCCACAAAATATGGGAGATTTCTGCCTTTTTGCCCCAAAATAAGAAAAATTTCTGCAATTTTGTACCAAAATAAAAGAAATTTCTGCCTTTTTGCACCAAAATAAATAAATTCTGCTTTTTTTTCTGAAATAAGTGAAATTTCTTCAATTTTGCCCCAAAATAAGTGAAATTTCTGCAATTTTGCCCTAAAATAAGGGAAATTTCTGGAATTTTGCACCAAAATAAGTGGAATTTCTGAGTTTTGCCCCAAAATAAGGAGAATTTCTGTCTTTTTGCCCCAACATATAGGGAATTTCTGCATTTTTGCCCTAAAATTAGAGGAATTTTTGCAATTTTTCTCGAAAATACGGGGAATTTCTGCCTTTTTGCCCGAAAATAAGAAGAATTTTACCATAAAAAAGGGAAATTTCTTTATTTTTGCTCCAAAATAAGGGGAATTTCTGCAATTTTGATACAAAATACGGGGAATTTCTGCTTTTTAGCCCGAAAATAAGCGGAATGTATACCTTTTGCCACAAAAAAAGATAAATTTCTTCATTTTTGCTCCAATAAAGAAGAATTTCTGCTTTTTTGCCTCTAAATAAGTGGAATTTCTGTCTTTTTCCCCCAAAACAAAGGGAATTTCTGTTTTTTGCCCCAAAATAAGGAAAATTTCTGACTTATTACCCTGAAATAAGTGAAATTTCTGCAATTTTGCCTCAAAATAAGGGAAATTTCTGTCTTTTTGCCCCCAAATAAGGGAAATTTCAGCCTTTTTACCTCAAAATAAGAGGAATTTATGCATTTTTGCCCCAAAATATAGGGGATTTCTGCTTTTTGCCCCCAAATAAGAAAAATTTCTGCAATTTTGTACCAAAATAAAAGAAATTTCTGCCTTTTTGCACCAAAGTAAGAAAATTTCTGCTTTTTTTCTGAAATAATTGAAATTTCTGCAATTTTGTCAAAATAAGTGAAATTTCTGCAATTTTGCCCCAAAATAAGTGAAATTTCTGGAATTTTGTCCCAAAATAAGTGGAATTTCTGAGTTTTGCCCCAAAATAAAAAGAATTTCTGTCTTTTTGCCCCAACATATAGCAAATTTCTGCCTTTTTGTCCCACAATTAGGGGAATTTCTGCAATTTTGCTCCAAAATACGGGGAATTTCTGCTTTTTAGCCTGAAAATAAGAAGAATGCATACCTTTTGCCACAAAAAAAGGAAATTTCACATTTTTGCTCCAAAATAAGGGGAATTTCTGCTTTTTTGTTTCTAAATAAGTGGAATTTCTGACATTTTCCCCCAAAACAAAAGGAATTTCTGTCTTTTTTGCCCCAAATAAGGAAAATTTCTGACTTATTACCCTGAAATAAGTGAAATTTCTGCAATTTTGTCCCAGAATAAGGGAAATTTCTGCTTTTTGCCCCCAAATAAGGGGAATTTCTGCCTTTTTACCTCAAAATAAGGTGAATTTTTGCAATTTTACCACAAAATATTTGGAATCTCTGCATTTTTGCCCCAAAATGAGGAAAATTTCTGCCTTTTTACCATGAAATAAGTGAAATTTCTGCAATTTTGCCCCAAAATAAGGGAAATTTCTACAATTTTGCCCCAATGTAAAGGAAATTTCTGCAATTTTGCCACAAAATAACGGAAATTTCTGGAATTTTGCCCCAAAATAAGTGGAATTTCTGAGTTTTGCCCCAAAATAAGGAGAATTTCTGTCTTTTTGCCCCAACATATAGGGAATTTCCCCCTTCTTGCCCCACAATTAGGGGAATTTCTGCAATTTTGCTCTAAAATACGGGGAATTTCTGCCTTTTTGCCCGAAAATAAGAAGAATGCATACCCTTTTGCCATAAAAAATAGAAATTTCTTCAGTTTTGCTCCAAAATAAGGGGAATTTCTGTTTTTTTGCCTCTAAATAAGTGGTATTTCTGTCTTTATCCCCCAAAACAAAGAAAATTTCTGTCTTTTTTGCCCCAAAATAAGGAAAATTTCTGACTTATTAGCCTGAAATACGTGAAATTTCTGCAATTTTGCCCCAAAATAAGGGAAATTTCTGCCTTTTTGCCCCCAAATAAGGGGAATTTCAGCCTTTTTACCTCAAAATAAGAGAAATATCTGCTTTTTTGCCCCAAAATATGGGAGATTTCTGCCTTTTTGCCCCAAAATAAGAAAAATTTCTGCAATTTTGTACCAAAATAGAAGAAATTTCCGCCCTTTTGCACCAAAATAAGAAAATTTCTGCTTTTTTTTCTGAAATAAGTGAAATTTCTGCAATTTTGCCCAAAAATAAGTGAAATTTCTGCAATTTTGCCCCAAAATAAGGGAAATTTCTGGAATTTTGCCCCAATATCAGTAGAATTTCTGAGTTTTGACCCAAAATAAGGAGAATTTGTTTCTTTTTGCCCCAACATATAGGGAATTTCTCCCTTCTTGCCCCACAATTAGGGGAATTTCTGCAATTTTGCTCCAAAATACGGGTAATTTCTGCTTTTTAGCCCAAAAATAAGTGGAATGTATACCTTTTGCCACAAAAAAGGGAAATTTCTTCATTTTTACTCCAAAATAAAAGGAATTTCTGCTTTTTTTGCCTCTAAAAAAGTGGAATTTCTGTTTTTTTCCCCCAAAACAAAGGAAATTTCTGTCTCTTTTGCCCCAAAATAACGAAAATTTCTGACTTATTATCCTGAAATAAGTGAAATTTCTGCAATTTTGCCTCAAAATATGGGAAATTTCTTCCTTTTTGCCCCCAAATAAGGGAAATTTCAGCCTTTTTACCTCAAAATAAGAGGAATTTCTGCATTTTTGCCCCAAAATATGAAGATTTCTGCCTTTTTGCCCCAAAATAAGAAAAATTTCTGCAATTTGTACCAAAATAAAAAAAATTTCTGCCTTTTTGCACCAAAATAAATAAATTCTGCTTATTTTTCTGAAATAAGTGAAATTTCTGCAATTTTGCCCCAAAATAAGTAAAATTTCTGCAATTTTGCCCCAAAATAAGAGAAATTTCTGGAATTTTGCCCCCAAAATAAGTGGAATTTCTGAGTTTTACCCCAAAATAAGGAGAATTTCTGTCTTTTTGCCCCAACATATAGGGAATTTCTGTTTTTTTGCCCCACAATTAGGGGAATTTCTGCAATTTTGCTTCAAAATACGGGGAATTTCTGTCTTTTTGCCCGAAAATAAAAAGAATGCATACCTTTTTGCCATAAAAAAGGGAAATTTCTTCATTTTTGCTCCAAAATAAGGGGAATTTCTGCTTTTTTGCCTCTAAATAAGTGGAATTTCTGTCTTTTTCCCCCAAAACAAAGGGAATTTCTGTCCTTTTGGCCCCAAAATAAGGAAAATTTCTGACTTATTACCCTGAAATAAGTGAAATTTCTGCAATTTTGCCCCAAAATAAGTGAAATTTCTGCCTTTTTGCCCCCAAATAAGGGAAATTTCAGCTTTTTTACCTCAAAATAAGGGGAATTTCCGCATTTTTGCCACAAAATATTAGGAAATTTTTCCTTTTTGCCCCAAAATAAGAAAAATTTCTGCCTTTTTTCCCTGAAATAAGTGAAATTTCTACAATTTTACCCCAAAATAAGTGAAATTTCTGCAATTTTGCTTTAAAATAAGAAAAATTTCTAGAATTTTGCCCCAAAATAAGTGGAATTTCTGAGTTTTGCCCCAAAATAAGGAGAATTTCTGTCTTTTTGCCCCAACATATAGGGAATTTCTGCATTTTTGCCCTAAAATTAGAGGAATTTTTGCAATTTTTCTCGAAAATACGGGGAATTTCTGCCTTTTTGCCCGAAAATAAGAAGAATGCATACCTTTTTGCCATAAAAAAGGGAAATTTCTACATTTTTACTCCAAAATAAAAGTTATTTCTGCTTTTTTGCCTCTAAAAAAGTGGAATTTCTGTCTTTTCCCCCCAAAACAAAGGGAATTTCTGTTTTTTTTGCCCCAAAATAACGAAAATTTCTGACTTATTACTCTGAAATAAGTGAAATTTCTGCAATTTTGCCCCAAAATAAGAGAAATTCTTCTTTTTTGCCCCCAAATAAGGGGAATTTCAGCCTTTTTACCTCAAAATAAGAAAAATTTCTGCATTTTTGCCCCAAAATATGAGAAATTTATGCCTTTTTGCCCCAAAATTAGGGGAGTTTCTGCAATTTTGCTTCAAAATACAGGGAATTTCTGCCTCTTTTTCCGAAAATAAGGGGAACTTCTGCCGATTTGCCCCAAATAATAGGAATTTCTGCATTTTTGCCCCAATATTAGGGGAATTTCTGCAATTTTGCTCCAAATTACGGGAAATTTCTGCTTTTTTGCCAAAAATTAAGGGGATTTTCTGCCTTTTTGCCCCCAAACAAGGGACATTTCTGCAATTTTATCCCAAAATAAGGGGAATTTCTGCGTTTTTGCCCACAAATAAGGGGAATTTCTACTTTTTTGCCCTGAAATATGTGAAATGTCTGCAATTTTACCACAAAATAAGGTGAATTTCTGCCTTTTGCCCCAAAATAATGGGAATTTCTGCATTTTGCCCTAAAATAAGAAAAGTTTTTGCTTTTTTTCTCTGAAATAAGTGAAATTTCTGCAATTTTGCCTCAAAATAAGGGAAATTTCTGCCCTTTTGCCCCCAAATAAGGGGAATTTCAGCCTTTTTACCTCAAAATAAGAGGAATTTCTGCATTTTTGCCCTAAAATATGGGAGATTTCTGCCTTTTTGCCCCAAAATAAGAAAAATATCTGCAATTTTGTAACAAAATAAAAGAAATTTCTGCCTTTTTGCACCAAAATAAGAAAATTCTGCTTTTTTTCTGAAATAAGTGAAATTTATGTAATTTTGCCTGAAAATAAGTGAAATTTCAGCAATTTTGCCCCAAAATAAGGGAAATTTCTGGAATTTTGCCCCAAAATAAGTGGAATTTCTGAGTTTTGCCCCAAAATAAGGAGAATTTCTGTATTTTTGCCCCAACATATAGGGAATTTCTGCCTTTTTGCCCCACAATTAGGGGAATATCTGCAAGTTTGCTCCAAAATACGGGGAATTTCTTCCTTTTTGCCCGAAAATAAAGGGAATGTATACCTTTTGCCACAAAAAAAAGAAATTTCTTCATTTTTACTCCAAAATAAAAGGAATTTCTGCTTTTTTGCCTCTAAAAAAGTGGAATTACTGTCTTTTTCCCCCAGAACATAGGGAATTTCTGTCTTTTTTGCCCCAAAATAAGGAAAATTTCTGACTTATTACCCTGAAAAAAGTGAAATTTCTGCAATTTTGCCCCAAAATAAGTGAAATTTCTGCAATTTTGCCACAAAATAAGGGAAATTTCTGCAATTTTGCCCCAAAATAAGTGGAATTTCTGAGTTTTTCACCAAAATAAGGAGAATTTCTGTATTTTGCCCCAACATATAGGGAATTTCTGCCTTTTTGCCCCACAATTAGGGGAATTTCTGCAATTTTGCTCTAAAATAGGGGGAATTTCTGCCTTTTTGCCCGAAAATAAGAAGAATGCATACCTTTTTGCCATAAAAAAGGGAAATTTCTTCATTTTTGCTCCAAAATAAGGGGAATTTCTGCATTTTTGCCTCTAAATAAGTGGAATTTCTGTCTTTTTCCCTGAAAACAAAGGGAATTTCTGTATTTTTGGCCCAAAGTAAGAAAAATTTCTGACTTAGTACCCTGAAATAAGTGAAATTTCTGCAATTTTGCCCCAAAATATGGGAAATTTCTGCCTTTTTGCCCCCAAATAAGGGGAATTTCAGCCTTTTTACCTCAAAATAAGGGGAATTTCTGCATTTTTGCCTCAAAATATGGGACATTTCTGCCTTTTTGCTCCAAAATAAGAAAATTTCTGCTTTTTTTCCCTGAAATAAGTGAAATTTCTGCAATTTTGCCCCAAAATAAGTGAAATTTCTGCAATTTTGGCCAAAAATAAGGGAAATTTCTAAAATTTTGTTCCAAAATAAGTGGAATTTCTGAGTTTTGCCCCAAAATAAGGAGAATTTCTGTCTTTTTGCCCCAACATATAGGGAATTTCTGCAATTTTACTCCAAAATACGGGGAATTTCTGCCTTTTTGCCTGAAAATAAGAAGAATGCATATCTTTTGGCTATAAAAAGGGAAATTTCTGCAATTTTGCTCCAAAATATGGGGTATTTCTGCTTTTTTGCCTCTAAATAAATGGAATTTCTGTCTTTTTCCACCCATACAAATGGAATTTCTGTATTTTTTTCCCCAAAATAAGGAAAATTTCTGAATTATTACCCTGAAATAAGTGAAATTTCTGCAATTTTGCCCCAGTATAAGAGAAATTTCTGCATTTTTGCCCCCAAATAACGGGAATTTCAGCCTTTTTACCTCAAAATAAGAGGAATTTCTGCATTTTTGCCTCAAAATATTAGGAATTTCTGACTTTTTGCCCCTAAAAACGGAAAATTTCGGCCTTTTTTCCCTGAAAAAAGTGAAATTTCTGCAATTTTGCACCAAAATAATTGAAATTTCTGCAATTTTGCCCCAAAATAAGGGGAATTTGGGGAATTTTGCCCCAAAATAAATGGAATTTCTGAATTTTGCCCCCAAATGAGGAGAATTTCTGTCGTTTTGCCCTAACATATAGGGAATTTCTGCCTTTTTGCCCCACAATTAGGGGAATTTCTGCAATTTTGCTCCAATATATGGGGAATTTCTGCTTTTTTGCCTCTAAATAAGTGGAATTTCTGTCTTTTTCCCCCAAAACAAAGGGAATTTCTGCCTTTTTGCCCGAAAATAAGAAGAATGCATACCTTTTTGCCATAAAAAAAGGAAATTTCTTCATTTTTGCTCCAAAATAAGGGGAATTTCTGCCTTTTTGCCTCTAAATAAGTGGAATTTCTGTCTTTTTCCACCAAAACAAAGTAAATTTCTGTCTTTTTTGCCCCAAAGTAAGGAAAATTTCTGACTTATTACCCTGAAATAAGTGAAATTTCTGCATTTTTGCCTCAAAATATGGGAAATTTCTGCCTTTTTGCCCAAAATAAGAAAAATTTTTGCAATTTTGTACCAAAATAAAAGAAATTTCTGTCTTTTTCCCCTGAAATAAGTGAAATTTCTGCAATTTTGCCCCTAAATAAGTGAAATTTCTGCAATTTTGCCCCAAAATAAGGGAAATTTTTGGAATTTTGCCCCAAAATAAGTGGAATTTCTGAGTTTTGCCCCAAAATATGGAGAATTTCTATCTTTTTGCCCCAACATATAGGTTATTTCTGTTTTTTTGCCCCACAATTAGGGGAATTTCTGCAATTTTGCTCTAAAATAGGGGGAATTTCTGCCTTTTTGCCCGAAAATAAGAAGAATGCATACCTTTTTGCCATAAAAAAGGGAAATTTCTTCATTTTTGCTCCAAAATAATGGGAATTTCTGCTTTTTTGCCTCTAAATAAGTGGAATTTCTGTCTTTTACCCCCAAAACAAAGAGAATTTCTGTCTTTTTTTGCCCCAAAATAAAGAAAATTTCTGACTTATTACCCTGAAATAAGTGAAATTTCTGCAATTTTTCCCCCAAATAAGGAAAATTTCTGCCTTTTTGCAACCAAATAAGGGGAATTTTAGCCTTTTTACCTCAAAATAAGGAAATTTTCTGCAATTTTGCCCCAAAATATGAGAAATTTCTGCTTTTTTGCCCCAAAATAAGAATAATTTCTGCAATTTTGTACCAAAATAAAAGAAATTTCTGCCTTTTTGCCCCAAAATAAGAAAATTTCTGCTTTTTTTTTCTGAAATAAGTGAAATTTCTGTAATTTTGCCGCAAAATAAGTGAAATTTCTGAGTTTTGCTTTAAAATAAGGAGAATTTCTGTCTTTTTGCCCCAACATATAGGGAATTTCTGCCTTTTTGCCCCATAATTAGGGGAATTTCTGCAACTTTGCTCTAAAATAGGGGGAATTTCTGCCTTTTTGCCCGAAAATAAGAAGAATGCATACCTTTTTGCCATAAAAAAGGGAAATTTCTTAATTTTTGCGCCAAAATAAGGGGAATTTCTGCATTTTTGCCTCTAAATAAGTGGAATTTCTGTTTTTTTCCCTGAAAACAAAGGGAATTTCTGTCTTTTTTGCCCCAAAGTAAGAAAAATTTCTGACTTAGTACCCTGAAATAAGTGAAATTTCTGCAATTTTGCCCCAAAATATGGGAAATTTCTGACTTTTTGCCCCCAAATAAGGGGAATTTCAGCCTTTTTACCTCAAAATAAGGGGAATTTCTGCATTTTTGCCTCAAAATATGGGTAATTTCTGCCTTTTTGCCCCAAAATAAGAAAATTTCTGCTTTTTTTCCCTGAAATAAGTGAAATTTCTGCAATTTTGCCCCAAAATAAGTGAAATTTCTGCAATTTTGGCCAAAAATAAGGGAAATTTCTGAAATTTTGTTCTAAAATAAGTGGAATTTCTGAGTTTTGCCCCAAAATAAGGAGAATTTCTGTCTTTTTGCCCTACAATTAAGGGAATTTCTGCAATTTTACTCCAAAATACAGGGAATTTCTGCCTTTTTGCCTGAAAATAAGAAGAATGCATACCTTTTTGCTATAAAAAGGGAAATTTCTGCAATTTTGCTCCAAAATAAGGGGAATTTCTGCTTTTTTGCCTCTAAATAAATGGAATTTCTGTCTTTTTCTCCCCATACAAATGGAATTTCTGTATTTTTTGCCCCAAAATAAGGAAAATTTCTGAATTATTACCCTGAAATAAGTGAAATTTCTGCAATTTTGCCCCAGTATAAGAGAAATTTCTGCATTTTTGCCCCCAAAGAAGAGGAATTTCAGCCTTTTTACCTCAAAATAAGGGAAATTTCTGCATTTTTGCCACAAAATATTAAGAATTTCTGCCTTTTTGCCCCCAAAAATGGAAAATTTCGGCCTTTTTTCCCTGAAAAAAGTGAAATTTCTGCAATTTTGCCCCTAAATAAATGAACTTTCTGCAATTTTGCCCCAAAATAAGTGAAATTTTGGGAATTTTGCTACAAAAGAAATGGAATTTCTGAATTTTGCCCCAAAATAAGGAGAATTTCTGTCGTTTTGCCCTAACATATAGGGAATTTCTGCCTTTTTGCCCCAAAATTAGGGGAATTTCTGCAATTTTGCTCCAAAAAACGGGGAATTTCTGCCTTTTTGCCCGAAAACAAGAAGAATGCATACCTTTTTGCCATAAAAAAGGGAAATTTCTTCATTTTTGCTCCAAAATAAGGGGAATTTCTGCTTTTTTTGCCTCTTAATAAGTGGAATTTCTGTCTTTTTCCCCCAAAACAAAGGGAATTTGTGTCTTTTTTGCCCCAAAATAAGGAAAATTTCTGACTTATTACCCTGATATAAGTGAAATTTCTGCAATTTTGCCCCAAAATAAGGGAAATTTCTGCCTTTTTGCAACCAAATAAGGGGAATTTTAGCCTTTTTACCTCAAAATAAGGGGATTTTCTGCATTTTTGCCCCAAAATATGAGAAATTTCTGCCTTTTTGCCGCAAAATAAGAAAATTTTCTGAAATTTTGTACCAAAATAAAAGAAAATTCTGCCTTTTTGCCCCAAAATAAGAAAATTTCTGCTTTTTTTTCTGAAATAAGTGAAATTTCTGCAATTTTGCCCCAAAATAAATGAAATTTCTGAGTTTTGCTCTAAAATAAGGAGAATTTCTGTCTTTTCCCCCCAACATATAGGGAATTTCTGCCTTTTTGCCCCACAATAAGGGGAATTTCTGCAATTTTGCTCTAAAATAGGGGGAATTTCTGACTTTTTGCCTGAAAATAAGAAGAATGCATACCTTTTTGCCATAAAAAAGGGAAATTTCTTCATTTTTGCTCCAAAATAAGGGGAATTTCTGCATTTTTGCTTCTAAAGAATTGGAGTTTCTGTCTTTTTCCACGAAAACAAAGGGACTTTCTGTCTTTTTTGCTCCAAAGTAATGAAAATTTCTGACTTATTACCCTGAAATAAGTGAAATTTCTGCATTTTTGCCTCAAAATATGGGAAATTTCTGCCTTTTTGCCCAAAATAAGAAAAATTTCTGCAATTTTGTACCAAAATAAAAGAAATTTCTGTCTTTTTCCCTTGAAATAAGTGAAATTTCTGCAATTTTGCCCTTAAATAAGTGAAATTTCTGCAATTTTGCCCCAAAATAAGGGAAATTTTTGGAATTTTGCCCCAAAATATGTGGAATTTCTGAGTTTTGCCCAAAAATATGGAGAATTTCTGTATTTTTGCCCCAACATATATGGAATTTCTGTTTTTTTGCCCCACAATTAGGGGAATTTCTGCAATTTTGCTCTAAAATAGGGGGAATTTCTGACTTTTTGCCCGAAAATAAGCAGAATGCATACCTTTTTGCCATAAAAAAGGGAAATTTCTTCATTTTTGCTCCAAAATAAGGGGAATTTCTGCATTTTTGCCTCTAAATAAGTGGAATTTCTGTCTTTTTCCCTGAAAACAAAGGGAATTTCTGTCTTTTTTGCCCCAAAGTAAGAAAAATTTCTGACTTAGTACCCTGAAATAAGTGAAATTTCTGCAATTTTGCCCCAAAATAAGAGAAATTTCTGCCTTTTTGCCCCCAAATAAGGGAAATTTCAGCCTTTTTACCTCAAAATAAAGAAAATTTCTACATTTTTGCCCCAAAATATGGGAAATTTATGCCTTTTTGCCCCAAAATAAGAAAAATTTCTGCAATTTTGCACCAAAATAAAAGAAATTTCTGCCTTTTTGCCACAGAATAAGAAAAATTTCTCCAATTCTGTACCAAAATAAAAGAAATTTCTAAAATTTTGCTCCAAAATAAGGGAAATTTCTGATTTTTGCCCAGATATAAGGAGAATTTCTGTATTTTTGCCCCAAAATAAAGGGAATTTCTGCCTTTTTGCCCCAAAATTAGGGGAGTTTCTGCAATTTTGCTTCAAAATAATGGGAATTTCTGCCTCTTTTCCTGAAAATAAGGGGAACTTCTGCCAATTTGCCCCAAATAAAGGGAATTTCTGCATTTTTGCCCCAATATTAGGAGAATTTCTGCAATTTTGCTCCAAAATACAGGGAATTTCTGCCTTTTTGCCCGAAATTAAGGGGATTTTCTGCCTTTTTGCCCCCAAACAAGGGTAATTTCTGCAATTTTATCCCAAAATAAGGGGAATTTCTGCCTTTTTGCCCCCAAATAAGGGCAATTTCTGCCTTTATGCCCTGAAATATGTGACATGTCTTCAATTTTACCCCAAAATAAGGTGAATTTCTGCCTTTTTGCCCCAAAATAATGGGAATTTCTGCATTTTGCCAAAAATAAGAAAGATTTTTGCTTTTTTCTCTGAAATAAGTGAAATTTCTGCAATTTTGCCTTAAAATAAAAGAAATATCTTCAATTTTTTCCCATAATAAAAAAATTTTCTGCAATTTTGCCCCAAAATAAAGGGAATTTCTGTTTTTTGTCCCCAAATAAAGGCAATTTCTGCAATTTTGCCATAAAATAAGGGGAATTTCTGCCTTTTGCCCCAAAATAAGAAAATTTCTCATTTTTATTCTGAAATAAGTGAAATTTCTGCAATTTTGCTCCAAAATACGGGGAATTTCTGCCTTTTTGTCCGAAAATAAAAAGAATGCATACCTTTTTGCCATAAAAAAGGGAAATCTCTTAATTTTTACTCCAAAATAAGTGGAATTTCTGCTTTTTTGCCTCTAAATAAGTGGAATTTCTGTCTTTTTATCCCAAAACAAAGGGAATTTCTGTCATTTTTGCCCCACAATAAGGAAAATTTCTGACTTATTACCCTGAAATAAGTGAAATTTCTGCAATTTTGCCCCAAAATAAGGGAAATTTATGCCTTTTTGCCCCCAAATAAGGGGAATTTCAGCCTTTTTACCTCAAAATAAGAGGAATTTCTGAATTTTTGCCACAAAATATTAGGAATTTCTGCCTTTTTGCCCCAAAATAAGAAAAATTTCTGCCTTTTTTTCCATGAAAAAAGTGAAATTTCTGCAATTTCGCCCCAAAATAAGTGAAATTTCTGCAATTTTGCCCCAAAATAAGGGAAATTTCTGGAATTTTGCCCCAAAATAAGTGGAATTTCTGAGTTTTGCCCCAAAATAAAAAGAATTTCTGTCTTTTTGCCCTAACATATAGGGAATTTCTGCCTTTTTTCCACACAATTAGGGGAATTTCTGCAATTTTGCTCCAAAATACGGGGAATTTCTGCTTTTTAGCCCGAAAATTAGAGGAATGTATACCTTTTTCCACAAAAAAAGGAAAATTTCTTCATTTTTGCTCCAAAATAATAAGAATTTCTGCTTTTTAGCCTCTAAATAAGTGGAATATCAGTCTTTTGCCTTTAAAACAAAGAGAATTTCTGTTTTTTGCCCCAAAATAAGGAAAATTTCTGACTTATTATTCTGAAATAAGTGAAATTTCTGCAATTTTGCCTCAAAATAAGGGAAATTTCTGCCTTTTTGCCCCCAAATAAGGGGAATTTCAGCGTTTTTACCTCAAAATAAGGGAAATTTCTGCTTTTTTGCCCCAAAATATGGGAGATTTCTGCCTTTTTGCCCCAAAATAAGAAACATTTCTGCAATTTTGTACCAAAATAAAAGAAATTTCTGCCTTTTTGCCCCAAAATAAGAAAATTTCTGCTTTTGTTCTCTGAAATAAGTGAAATTTCTGCAATTTTGCCTCAAAATAAGGGAAATTTCTGCCTTTTTGCCCCCAAATAAGGGGAATTTCAGCCTTTTTACCTAAAAATAAGAGGAATTTCTGCATTTTTGCCCCCAAATATGGGAGATTTCTGCCTTTTTGCCCTAAAATAAGAAAAATTTCTGCAATTTTGTACCAAAATATTAGAAATTTCTGCCTTTTTGCACCAAAATAAGAAAATTTCTGCTTTTTTTCTGACATAAGTGAAATTTTTGCAATTTTGCCCCAAAATAAGTGAAATTTCTGCAATTTTGCCTCAAAATAAGGGAAATTTCTGGAATTTTGCGCCAAAATAAGTGGAATTTCTGAGTTTTGCCCCAAAATAATGAGAATTTCTGTCTTTTTGCCCCAACATATAGGGAATTTCTGCCTTTTTGCCCTACAATTAGGGGAATTTCTGCAATTTTGCTCCAAAATACGGGGAATTTCTGCCTTTTTGCCCGAAAATAAGAAGAATGCATAACTTTTTGCCATAAAAAAGGGAAATTTCTTCATTTTTGCTCCAAAATAAGAGAAATTTCTGCTTTTTTGCCTCTAAAAAAGTGGAATTTCTGTCTTTTTCCCCCAAAACAAAGGGAATTTTTGTCCTTTTGGCCCCAAAGTAAGGAAAATTTCTGACTTATTACCCTGAAATAAGTGAAATTTCTGCAATTTTGCCCCA
Organism: Micromys minutus; assembly: GCF_963924665.1. Lineage (NCBI taxonomy): Eukaryota > Metazoa > Chordata > Mammalia > Rodentia > Muridae > Micromys > Micromys minutus. Next base: position 655,001 of record NW_027667958.1, read on the forward strand.
AAATAAGGGAAATTTCTGCCTTTTTGCCCCGAAATAAGGGGAATTTCAGCCTTTTTACTTCAAAATAAGGGGAATTTCTGCATTTTTGTTCCAAAATATGGGAAATTTCTTCCTTTTTGCCACAAAATAAGAAAAATTTCTGCAATTCTGTACCAAAATAAAAGAAATTTCTAAAATTTTGCCCCAAAATAAGGGATATTTTTGATTTTTGCCCCAAAATAAGGAAAATTTCTGCCTTTTTCCCCCAAAATAAAGAAAATTACTGCATGTTTTACCCCAAAATTAGGTAAATTTCTGCAATTTTGCTCTAAAATACGGGGATTTTCTGCCTTTTTCTCCGAAAATAAAGGGAATTTCTGCCATTTTGACGCGAAATAAGTGAAATTTCTGCAGTTTTACCCCAAAATAAAGGGACGTTCTGCGTTTTTGCCCCAAAATTAGGGGAATTTCTGCAATTTTGCTCCAAATTACGGGGAATTTCTGCCTTTTTTCCCCATAATTAGGGAAATTTCTGCAATTTTGCTCGAAAATAAAAAGAATGTATACCTTTTTGCCATAAAAAAGGTTAATTTCTTCATTTTTTACCCCAAAATAAGGGGATTTTCCGCCTTTTTGACTCAAAATAAGTGCAATTTCTGACTTTTCCACAAAAATAAACGGAATTTCTGTCTTTTTCCTTTAAAATAAGGGAAATTTCTAACTTTTTGCCCCAAAATAAGGGGAATTTCAGCCTTTTTACCTCAAAATAAGGGGAATTTCTGCATTTTTGTCGAAAAATATGGGAAATTTCTGCATTTTTGCCCAAATTAAGAAAAATTTCTGCAATTTTGTACCAAAATAAATGAAATTTCTGCCTTTTTGCCCCAAAATAAGAAAATTTGTGCTTTTTTTTCTTTGAAATAAGTGAAATTTCTGCAATTTTGCTCCAAAATAAGGGAAATTTCTGAAATTTTGCCCCAAAATAAGGAGAATTTCTTTCTTTTTGCCCCAACATATAGGGGATTTCTGCCTTTTTGCCCCACAATTAGGGGAATTTCTGCAATCTTGCTCCAAAATACAAAGAATTTCTGCCTTTTTGCCCGAAAATAAGAAGAATGCATACCTTTTTGCCATAAGAAATAGAAATTTCTTCATTTTTGCTTCAAAATAAGGGGAATTTCTGCATTTTTGCCTCTAAATAAGTGGAATTTCTGTCTTTTTCCCTGAAAACAAAGGGAATTTTTGTCTTTTTTGCCCCAAAGTAAGAAAAATTTCTGACTTAGTACCCTGAAATAAGTGAAATTTCTGCAATTTTGCCCCAAAATATGGGAAATTTCTGCCTTTTTGCCCCCAAATAAGGGGAATTTCAGCCTTTTTACCTCAAAATAAGGGGAATTTCTGCATTTTTGCCTCAAAATATGGGACATTTCTGCCTTTTTGCCCCAAAATAAGAAAATTTCTGCTTTTTTTCCTCTGAAATAAGTGAAATTTCTGCAATTTTGCCCCAAAATAAGTGAAATTTCTGCAATTTTGGCCAAAAATAAGGGAAATTTCTGAAATTTTGTTCCAAAATAAGTGGAATTTCTGAGTTTTGCCCCAAAATAAGGAGAATTTCTGTCTTTTTGCCCCAACATATAGGGAATTTCTGCAATTTTACTCCAAAATACGGGGAATTTCTGCCTTTTTGCCTGAAAATAAGAAGAATGCATACCTTTTGGCTATAAAAAGGGAAATTTCTGCAATTTTGCTCCAAAATAAGGGGAATTTCTGCTTTTTTGCCTCTAAATAAATGGAATTTCTGCATTTTTGCCTCAAAATATTAGGAATTTCTGCCTTTTTGCCCCTAAAAACGGAAAATTTCGGCCTTTTTTCCCTGAAAAAAGTGAAATTTCTGCAATTTTGCCAAAAATAAATGAAATTTCTGCAATTTTGCCCCAAAATAAGGGGAATTTTGGGAATTTTGCCCCAAAATAAATGGAATTTCTGAATTTTGCCCCCAAATGAGGAGAATTTCTGTCGTTTTGCCCTAACATATAGGGAATTTCTGCCTTTTTGCCCCACAATTAGGGGAATTTCTGCAATTTTGCTCCAAAATATGGGGAATTTCTGCTTTTTTGCCTCTAAATAAGTGGAATTTCTGTCTTTTTCCCCCAAAACAAGGAATTTCTGTTTTTTTGCCCCAAAATAAGGAAAATTTCTGACTTATTACCTTGAAATAAGTGAAATTTCTGCAATTTTGCCCCAAAATAAGGAAAACTTCTGCCATTTTGCCCCAAAATAAGGGGAATTTCAGCCTTTTTACATCAAAATAAGTGAAATTTCTGCAATTTTGCCCCAAAATAAGGGAAATTTCTTCTTTTTTGCCCCAAAATAAGAAAAATTTCTGTAATTTTGTACCAAAATAAAAGAAATTTCTGCCTTTTTGCCCCAAAATAAAAAATTTCTGACTTATTACCCTAAAATAAGTGAAATTTCTGGAATTTTGCCACAAAATCAGGGCAATTTCTGCCTTTTTGCTCCCAAATAAAGAGAATTTCAGCCTTTTTACCTAAAAATAAGGGGAATTTCTGAATTTTTGCCCCAAAATATAGGAAATTTCTGCCTTCTTGCCCCAAAATAAGAAAAATTTCTGCAATTTTGTACAAAAATAAAAGAAATTTCTCCCTTTTTGCCCCAAAACAAGAAAATTTCTGCTTTTTTCTTCTGAAATAAGTGAAATTTCTCCAATTTTGCCTTAAAATAAGTGATATTTCTGCAATTTTGCCCCAAAATAAGGGAAATTTATGGAATTTTGCCCCAAAATATGTGGAATATCTGAGTTTTGCCCCAAAATAAGGAGAATTTCTGTCTTTTTGCCCCAACATATAGGGAATTTCTGCCTTTTTGCCCGAAAATGAGAAGAATGCATACCTTTTTGCCATGAAAAAGAGAAATTTCATCATTTTTGCTCCAAAATAAGGGGAATTTCTGCTTTTTTGCTTCTAAATAAGTGGAATTTCTGTCTTTTTCCCCCAAAACAAAGGGAATTTCTGTCTTTTTTGCCCCAAAATAAAGAAAATTTCTGTAATTTTGCACCAAAATAAAAGAAATTTCTGCCTTTTTGCCCCCAAATAAGAAAATTTTTCCTTTTTTTCTGAAATAAGTGAAATTTCTGCAATTTTGCCCCAAAATAAGAGAAATTTCTGCCTTTTTGCCCCCAAATAAGGGAAATTTCAGCCTTTTTACCTCAAAATAAAGAAAATTTCTACATTTTTGCCCCAAAATATGGGAAATTTATGCCTTTTTGCCCCAAAATAAGAAAAATTTCTGCAATTTTGCACCAAAATAAAAGCAATTTCTGCCTTTTTGCCACAGAATAAGAAAAATTTCTCCAATTCTGTACCAAAATAAAAGAAATTTCTAAAATTTTGCTCCAAAATAAGGGAAATTTCTGATTTTTGCCCAGATATAAGGAGAATTTCTGTATTTTTGCCCCAAAATAAAGGGAATTTCTGCCTTTTTGCCCCAAAATTAGGGGAGTTTCTGCAATTTTGCTTCAAAATAATGGGAATTTCTGCCTCTTTTCCTGAAAATAAGGGGAACTTCTGCCAATTTGCCCCAAATAAAGGGAATTTCTGCATTTTTGCCCCAATATTAGGAGAATTTCTGCAATTTTGCTCCAAAATACAGGGAATTTCTGCCATTTTGCCCGAAATTAAGGGGATTTTCTGCCTTTTTGCCCCCAAACAAGGGTAATTTCTGCAATTTTATCCCAAAATAAGGGGAATTTCTGCCTTTTTGCCCCCAAATAAGGGCAATTTCTGCCTTTATGCCCTGAAATATGTGACATGTCTTCAATTTTACCCCCAAATAAGGTGAATTTCTGCCTTTTTGCCCCAAAAAAATGGGAATTTCTGCATTTTGCCAAAAATAAGAAAGATTTTTGTTTTTTTCTCTGAAATAAGTGAAATTTCTGCAATTTTGCCTTAAAATAAAAGAAATATCTTCAATTTTTTCCCATAATAAAAAAATTTTCTGCAATTTTGCCCCAAAATAAAGGGAATTTCTGTTTTTTGTCCCCAAATAAAGGCAATTTCTGCAATTTTGCCATAAAATAAGGGGAATTTCTGCCTTTTGCCCCAAAATAAGAAAATTTCTCATTTTTATTCTGAAATAAGTGAAATTTCTGCAATTTTGCTCCAAAATACGGGGAATTTCTGCCTTTTTGTCCGAAAATAAAAAGAATGCATACCTTTTTGCCATAAAAAAGGGAAATCTCTTAATTTTTACTCCAAAATAAGTGGAATTTCTGCTTTTTTGCCTCTAAATAAGTGGAATTTCTGTCTTTTTATCCCAAAACAAAGGGAATTTCTGTCTTTTTTGCCCCAAAATAAGGAAAATTTCTGACTTATTACCCTGAAATAAGTGAAATTTCTGCAATTTTGCCCCAAAATAAGGGAAATTTATGCCTTTTTGCCCCCAAATAAGGGGAATTTCAGCCTTTTTACCTCAAAATAAGAGGAATTTCTGAATTTTTGCCACAAAATATTAGGAATTTCTGCCTTTTTGCCCCAAAATAAGAAAAATTTCTGCCTTTTTTTCCATGAAAAAAGTGAAATTTCTGCAATTTCGCCCCAAAATAAGTGAAATTTCTGCAATTTTGCCCCAAAATAAGGGAAATTTCTGGAATTTTGCCCCAAAATAAGTGGAATTTCTGAGTTTTGCCCCAAAATAAAAAGAATTTCTGTCTTTTTGCCCTAACATATAGGGAATTTCTGCCTTTTTTCCACACAATTAGGGGAATTTCTGCAATTTTGCTCCAAAATACGGGGAATTTCTGCTTTTTAGCCCGAAAATTAGAGGAATGTATACCTTTTTCCACAAAAAAAGGAAAATTTCTTCATTTTTGCTCCAAAATAATAAGAATTTCTGCTTTTTAGCCTCTAAATAAGTGGAATATCAGTCTTTTGCCTTTAAAACAAAGAGAATTTCTGTTTTTTGCCCCAAAATAAGGAAAATTTCTGACTTATTATTCTGAAATAAGTGAAATTTCTGCAATTTTGCCTCAAAATAAGGGAAATTTCTGCCTTTTTGCCCCCAAATAAGGGGAATTTCAGCGTTTTTACCTCAAAATAAGGGAAATTTCTGCTTTTTTGCCCCAAAATATGGGAGATTTCTGCCTTTTTGCCCCAAAATAAGAAACATTTCTGCAATTTTGTACCAAAATAAAAGAAATTTCTGCCTTTTTGCCCCAAAATAAGAAAATTTCTGCTTTTGTTCTCTGAAATAAGTGAAATTTCTGCAATTTTGCCTCAAAATAAGGGAAATTTCTGCCTTTTTGCCCCCAAATAAGGGGAATTTCAGCCTTTTTACCTAAAAATAAGAGGAATTTCTGCATTTTTGCCCCAAAATATGGGAGATTTCTGCCTTTTTGCCCTAAAATAAGAAAAATTTCTGCAATTTTGTACCAAAATATTAGAAATTTCTGCCTTTTTGCACCAAAATAAGAAAATTAATGCTTTTTTTCTGACATAAGTGAAATTTTTGCAATTTTGCCCCAAAATAAGTGAAATTTCTGCAATTTTGCCTCAAAATAAGGGAAATTTCTGGAATTTTGCGCCAAAATAAGTGGAATTTCTGAGTTTTGCCCCAAAATAATGAGAATTTCTGTCTTTTTGCCCCAACATATAGGGAATTTCTGCCTTTTTGCCCTACAATTAGGGGAATTTCTGCAATTTTGCTCCAAAATACGGAGAATTTCTGCCTTTTTGCCCGAAAATAAGAAGAATGCATAACTTTTTGCCATAAAAAAGGGAAATTTCTTCATTTTTGCTCCAAAATAAGAGAAATTTCTGCTTTTTTGCCTCTAAAAAAGTGGAATTTCTGTCTTTTTCCCCCAAAACAAAGGGAATTTTTGTCCTTTTGGCCACAAAGTAAGGAAAATTTCTGACTTATTACCCTGAAATAAGTGAAATTTCTGCAATTTTGCCCCAAAATAAGGGAAATTTCTGCCTTTTTGCCCCGAAATAAGGGGAATTTCAGCCTTTTTACTTCAAAATAAGGGGAATTTCTGCATTTTTGTTCCAAAATATGGGAAATTTCTTCCTTTTTGCCACAAAATAAGAAAAATTTCTGCAATTCTGTACCAAAATAAAAGAAATTTCTAAAATTTTGCCCCAAAATAAGGGATATTTTTGATTTTTGCCCCAAAATAAGGAAAATTTCTGCCTTTTTGCCCCAAAATAAAGAAAATTACTGCATGTTTTACCCCAAAATTAGGTAAATTTCTGCAATTTTGCTCTAAAATACGGGGATTTTCTGCCTTTTTCTCCGAAAATAAAGGGAATTTCTGCCATTTTGCCGCGAAATAAGTGAAATTTCTGCAGTTTTACCCCAAAATAAAGGGACGTTCTGCGTTTTTGCCCCAAAATTAGGGGAATTTCTGCAATTTTGCTCCAAATTACGGGGAATTTCTGCCTTTTTTCCCCATAATTAGGGAAATTTCTGCAATTTTGCTCGAAAATAAAAAGAATGTATACCTTTTTGCCATAAAAAAGGTTAATTTCTTCATTTTTTACCCCAAAATAAGGGGATTTTCCGCCTTTTTGACTCAAAATAAGTGCAATTTCTGACTTTTCCACAAAAATAAACGGAATTTCTGTCTTTTTCCTTTAAAATAAGGGGAATTTCTAACTTTTTGCCCCAAAATAAGGGGAATTTCAGCCTTTTTACCTCAAAATAAGGGGAATTTCTGCATTTTTGTCGAAAAATATGGGAAATTTCTGCATTTTTGCCCAAATTAAGAAAAATTTCTGCAATTTTGTACCAAAATAAATGAAATTTCTGCCTTTTTGCCCCAAAATAAGAAAATTTGTGCTTTTTTTCTTTGAAATAAGTGAAATTTCTGCAATTTTGCTCCAAAATAAGGGAAATTTCTGAAATTTTGCCCCAAAATAAGGAGAATTTCTTTCTTTTTGCCCCAACATATAGGGGATTTCTGCCTTTTTGCCCCACAATTAGGGGAATTTCTGCAATCTTGCTCCAAAATACAAAGAATTTCTGCCTTTTTGCCCGAAAATAAGAAGAATGCATACCTTTTTGCCATAAGAAATAGAAATTTCTTCATTTTTGCTTCAAAATAAGGGGAATTTCTGCATTTTTGCCTCTAAATAAGTGGAATTTCTGTCTTTTTCCCTGAAAACAAAGGGAATTTTTGTCTTTTTTGCCCCAAAGTAAGAAAAATTTCTGACTTAGTACCCTGAAATAAGTGAAATTTCTGCAATTTTGCCCCAAAATATGGGAAATTTCTGCCTTTTTGCCCCCAAATAAGGGGAATTTCAGCCTTTTTACCTCAAAATAAGGGGAATTTCTGCATTTTTGCCTCAAAATATGGGACATTTCTGCCTTTTTGCCCCAAAATAAGAAAATTTCTGCTTTTTTTCCTCTGAAATAAGTGAAATTTCTGCAATTTTGCCCCAAAATAAGTGAAATTTCTGCAATTTTGGCCAAAAATAAGGGAAATTTCTGAAATTTTGTTCCAAAATAAGTGGAATTTCTGAGTTTTGCCCCAAAATAAGGAGAATTTCTGTCTTTTTGCCCCAACATATAGGGAATTTCTGCAATTTTACTCCAAAATACGGGGAATTTCTGCCTTTTTGCCTGAAAATAAGAAGAATGCATACCTTTTGGCTATAAAAAGGGAAATTTCTGCAATTTTGCTCCAAAATAAGGGGAATTTCTGCTTTTTTGCCTCTAAATAAATGGAATTTCTGCATTTTTGCCTCAAAATATTAGGAATTTCTGCCTTTTTGCCCCTAAAAACGGAAAATTTCGGCCTTTTTTCCCTGAAAAAAGTGAAATTTCTGCAATTTTGCCCCAAAATAATTGAAATTTCTGCAATTTTGCCCCAAAATAAGGGGAATTTTGGGAATTTTGCCACAAAATAAATGGAATTTCTGAATTTTGGCCCCAAATGAGGAGAATTTCTGTCGTTTTGCCCTAACATATAGGGAATTTCTGCCTTTTTGCCCCACAATTAGGGGAATTTCTGCAATTTTGCTCCAAAATATGGGGAATTTCTGCTTTTTTGCCTCTAAATAAGTGGAATTTCTGTCTTTTTCCCCCAAAACAAGGAATTTCTGTTTTTTTGCCCCAAAATAAGGAAAATTTCTGACTTATTACCTTGAAATAAGTGAAATTTCTGCAATTTTGCCCCAAAATAAGGAAAACTTCTGCCATTTTGCCCCAAAATAAGGGGAATTTCAGCCTTTTTACATCAAAATAAGTGAAATTTCTGCAATTTTGCCCCAAAATAAGGGAAATTTCTTCTTTTTTGCCCCAAAATAAGAAAAATTTCTGTAATTTTGTACCAAAATAAAAGAAATTTCTGCCTTTTTGCCCCAAAATAAAAAATTTCTGACTTATTACCCTAAAATAAGTGAAATTTCTGGAATTTTGCCACAAAATCAGGGCAATTTCTGCCTTTTTGCTCCCAAATAAAGAGAATTTCAGCCTTTTTACCTAAAAATAAGGGGAATTTCTGAATTTTTGCCCCAAAATATAGGAAATTTCTGCCTTCTTGCCCCAAAATAAGAAAAATTTCTGCAATTTTGTACAAAAATAAAAGAAATTTCTCCCTTTTTGCCCCAAAACAAGAAAATTTCTGCTTTTTTCTTCTGAAATAAGTGAAATTTCTCCAATTTTGCCTTAAAATAAGTGATATTTCTGCAATTTTGCCCCAAAATAAGGGAAATTTATGGAATTTTGCCCCAAAATATGTGGAATATCTGAGTTTTGCCCCAAAATAAGGAGAATTTCTGTCTTTTTGCCCCAACATATAGGGAATTTCTGCCTTTTTGCCCGAAAATGAGAAGAATGCATACCTTTTTGCCATGAAAAAGAGAAATTTCATCATTTTTGCTCCAAAATAAGGGGAATTTCTGCTTTTTTGCCTCTAAATAAGTGGAATTTCTGTCTTTTTCCCCCAAAACAAAGGGAATTTCTGTCTTTTTTGCCCCAAAATAAAGAAAATTTCTGTAATTTTGCACCAAAATAAAAGAAATTTCTGCCTTTTTGCCCCCAAATAAGAAAATTTTTCCTTTTTTTCTGAAATAAGTGAAATTTCTGCAATTTGGCCCCAAAATAAGAGAAATTTCTGCCTTTTTGCCCCCAAATAAGGGAAATTTCAGCCTTTTTACCTCAAAATAAAGAAAATTTCTACATTTTTGCCCCAAAATATGGGAAATTTATGCCTTTTTGCCCCAAAATAAGAAAAATTTCTGCAATTTTGCACCAAAATAAAAGAAATTTCTGCCTTTTTGCCACAGAATAAGAAAAATTTCTCCAATTCTGTACCAAAATAAAAGAAATTTCTAAAATTTTGCTCCAAAATAAGGGAAATTTCTGATTTTTGCCCAGATATAAGGAGAATTTCTGTATTTTTGCCCCAAAATAAAGGGAATTTCTGCCTTTTTGCCCCAAAATTAGGGGAGTTTCTGCAATTTTGCTTCAAAATAATGGGAATTTCTGCCTCTTTTCCTGAAAATAAGGGGAACTTCTGCCAATTTGCCCCAAATAAAGGGAATTTCTGCATTTTTGCCCCAATATTAGGAGAATTTCTGCAATTTTGCTCCAAAATACAGGGAATTTCTGCCATTTTGCCCGAAATTAAGGGGATTTTCTGCCTTTTTGCCCCCAAACAAGGGTAATTTCTGCAATTTTATCCCAAAATAAGGGGAATTTCTGCCTTTTTGCCCCCAAATAAGGGCAATTTCTGCCTTTATGCCCTGAAATATGTGACATGTCTTCAATTTTACCCCCAAATAAGGTGAATTTCTGCCTTTTTGCCCCAAAATAATGGGAATTTCTGCATTTTGCCAAAAATAAGAAAGATTTTTGTTTTTTTCTCTGAAATAAGTGAAATTTCTGCAATTTTGCCTTAAAATAAAAGAAATATCTTCAATTTTTTCCCATAATAAAAAAATTTTCTGCAATTTTGCCCCAAAATAAAGGGAATTTCTGTTTTTTGTCCCCAAATAAAGGCAATTTCTGCAATTTTGCCATAAAATAAGGGGAATTTCTGCCTTTTGCCCCAAAATAAGAAAATTTCTCATTTTTATTCTGAAATAAGTGAAATTTCTGCAATTTTGCTCCAAAATACGGGGAATTTCTGCCTTTTTGTCCGAAAATAAAAAGAATGCATACCTTTTTGCCATAAAAAAGGGAAATCTCTTAATTTTTACTCCAAAATAAGTGGAATTTCTGCTTTTTTGCCTCTAAATAAGTGGAATTTCTGTCTTTTTATCCCAAAACAAAGGGAATTTCTGTCTTTTTTGCCCCAAAATAAGGAAAATTTCTGACTTATTACCCTGAAATAAGTGAAATTTCTGCAATTTTGCCCCAAAATAAGGGAAATTTATGCCTTTTTGCCCCCAAATAAGGGGAATTTCAGCCTTTTTACCTCAAAATAAGAGGAATTTCTGCCTTTTTGCCCCAAAATAAGGAAAATTTCTGCCTTTATTTCCATGAAAAAAGTGAAATTTCTGCAATTTCGCCCCAAAATAAGTGAAATTTCTGCAATTTTGCCCCAAAATAAGGGAAATTTCTGGAATTTTGCCCCAAAATAAGTGGAATTTCTGAGTTTTGCCCCAAAATAAGGAGAATTTCTGTCTTTTTGCCCCAACATATAGGGAATTTCTGCCTTTTTGCCCCACAATTAGGGGAATTTCTGCAATTTTGCTCCAAAATACGGGGAATTTCTGCTTTTTAGCCCGAAAATTAGAGGAATGTATACCCTTTTCCACAAAAAAAGGAAAATTTCTTCATTTTTGCTCCAAAATAATAAGAATTTCTGCTTTTTAGCCTCTAAATAAGTGGAATATCAGTCTTTTTCCTTTAAAACAAAGAGAATTTCTGTTTTTTGCCCCAAAATAAGGAAAATTTCTGACTTATTATTCTGAAATAAGTGAAATTTCTGCAATTTTGCCTCAAAATAAGGGAAATTTCTGCCTTTTTGCCCCCAAATAAGGGGAATTTCAGCGTTTTTACCTCAAAATAAGGGAAATTTCTGCTTTTGCCCCAAAATATGGGAGATTTCTGCCTTTTTGCCCCAAAATAAGAAACATTTCTGCAATTTTGTACCAAAATAAAAGAAATTTCTGCCTTTTTGCCCCAAAATAAGAAAATTTCTGCTTTTGTTCTCTGAAATAAGTGAAATTTCTTCAATTTTGCCTCAAAATAAGGGAAATTTCTGCCTTTTTGCCCCCAAATAAGGGGAATTTCAGCCTTTTTACCTAAAAATAAGAGGAATTTCTGCATTTTTGCCCCAAAATATGGGAGATTTCTGCCTTTTTGCCCTAAAATAAGAAAAATTTCTGCAATTTTGTACCAAAATATTAGAAATTTCTGCCTTTTTGCACCAAAATAAGAAAATTTCTGCTTTTTTTTCTGACATAAGTGAAATTTTTGCAATTTTGCCCCAAAATAAGTGAAATTTCTGCAATTTTGCCTCAAAATAAGGGAAATTTCTGGAATTTTGCGCCAAAATAAGTGGAATTTCTGAGTTTTGCCCCAAAATAATGAGAATTTCAGTTTTTTTGCCCCAACATATAGGGAATTTCTGCCTTTTTGCCCCACAATTAGGGGAATTTCTGCAATTTTGCTCCAAAATACGGGGAATTTCTGCCTTTTTGCCCGAAAATAAGAAGAATGCATAACTTTTTGCCATAAAAAAGGGAAATTTCTTCATTTTTGCTCCAAAATAAGAGAAATTTCTGCTTTTTTGCCTCTAAATAAGTGGAATTTCTGTCTTTTTCCCCCAAAACAAAGGGAATTTTTGTCCTTTTGGCCCCAAAGTAAGGAAAATTTCTGACTTATTACCCTGAAATAAGTGAAATTTCTGCAATTTTGCCCCAAAATAAGGGAAATTTCTGCCTTTTTGCCCCAAAATAAGGGGAATTTCAGCATTTTTGCCCCAAAATATGGGAAATTTATGCCTTTTTGCCCCAAAATAAGAAAAATTTCCGCAATTTTGTACCAAAAAAAAGAAATTTCTGACTTTTTGCCCAAAAATAAGAAAATTTCTCCTTTATTTTCTGAAATAAGTGAAATTTCTGCAATTTTGCCCCAAAATAAGTGAAATTTCTTTCTTTGTGCCCCAAAATAAGGGGAATTTCAGCCTTTTTACCTCAAAATAAGGGGAATTTCTGCATTTTTGTTCCAAAATATGGGAAATTTCTTCCTTTTTGCCACAAAATAAGAAAAATTTCTGCAATTCTGTACCAAAATAAAAGAAATTTCTAAAATTTTGCCCCAAAATAAGGGATATTTTTGATTTTTGCCCCAAAATAAGGGGAATTTCTGCCTTTTTGCCCCAAAATAAAGAAAATTACTGCATGTTTTACCCCAAAATTAGGTAAATTTCTGCAATTTTGCTCTAAAATACGGGGATTTTCTGCCTTTTTCTCCGAAAATAAAGGGAATTTCTGCCATTTTGCCGCGAAAGAAGTGAAATTTCTGCAGTTTTACCCCAAAATAAAGGGACGTTCTGCGTTTTTGCCCCAAAATTAGGGGAATTTCTGCAATTTTGCTCCAAATTACGGGGAATTTCTGCCTTTTTCCCCATAATTAGGGGAATTTCTGCAATTTTGCTCGAAAATAAAAAGAATGTATACCTTTTTGCCATAAAAAAGGTTAATTTCTTCATTTTTTACCCCAAAATAAGGGGATTTTCCGCCTTTTTGACTCAAAATAAGTGCAATTTCTGACTTTTCCACAAAAATAAACGGAATTTCTGTCTTTTTCCTTTAAAATAAGGGGAATTTCTAACTTTTTGCCCCAAAATAAGGGGAATTTCAGCTTTTTTACCTCAAAATAAGGGGAATTTCTGCATTTTTGTCGAAAAATATGGGAAATTTCTGCATTTTTGCCCAAATTAAGAAAAATTTCTGCAATTTTGTACCAAAATAAATGAAATTTCTGCCTTTTTGATCCAAAATAAGAAAATTTGTGCTTTTTTATCTTTGAAATAAGTGAAATTTCTGCAATTTTGCTCCAAAATAAGGGAAATTTCTGAAATTTTGCCCCAAAATAAGTGGAATTTCTGAGTTTTGCCCCAAAATAAGGAGAATTTCTTACTTTTTGCCCCAACATATAGGGGATTTCTGCCTTTTTGCCCCACCATTAGGGGAATTTCTGCAATCTTGCTCCAAAATACAAAGAATTTCTGCCTTTTTGCCCGAAAATAAGAAGAATGCATACCTTTTTGCTATAAGAAATAGAAATTTCTTCATTTTTGCTTCAAAATAAGGGGAATATCTGCTTTTTTGCCTCTAAATAAGTGGAATTTCTGCCATTGTGCCCCAAAACAAAGGGAATTTCTGTCTTTTTTGCCTCAAAATAAGGAAAATTTCTGACTTATTACCCTGAAATAAGTGAAATTTCTGCAATTTTGCCCCAAAATAAGAGAAATTTCTGCCTTTTTGCCCCCAAATAAGGGGAATTTCAGCCTTTTTACCTCAAAATAAGAAGAATTTCTGCATTTTTGCCCCAAAATATGGGAAATTTCTGCATTTTTGCCACAAAATAAGAAAAATTTCTGCAATTCTGTACCAAAATAAAAGAAATTTCTAAAATTTTGCTCCAAAATTAGGGAAATTTCTGATTTTTGCCCCGATATAAGGAGAATTTCTGTATTTTTGCCCCAAAATAAAGGGAATTTCTGGCTTTTTTGCCCCAAAATTAGGGGAGTTTCTGCAATTTTGCTTCAAAATACAGGGAATTAATGCCTCTTTTCCCAAAAATAAGAAGAACTTCTGCCGATTTGCCCCAAATAAAGGGAATTTCTGCATTTTTGCCCCAATATTAGGGGAATTTCTGCAATTTTCCTCCAAAATACGGGGAATTTCTGCCTTTTTGCTCGAAATTAAGGGGATTTTTTGCCTTTTTGCCCCCAAACAAGGGAAATTTCTGCAATTTTATCCCAAAATAAGGGGAATTTCTGCCTTTTTGCCCCCAAATAAGGGGAATTTCTGCCTATTTGCCCTGAAATATGTGACATGTCTTCAATTTTACCCAAAAATAAGGTGAATTTCTGCCTTTTTGTCCCAAAATAATGGGAATTTCTGCATTTTGCCCTAAAATAAGAAAAATTTTTGCTTTTTTTCTCTGAAATAAGTGAAATTTCTGCAATTTTGCATTAAAATAAAAGAAATATCTGCAATTTTTCCCCATAATAAAGGAATTTTCTGCAATTTTGCCCCAAAATAAAGGGAATTTCTGTTTTTTGTCCCCAAATATGGAAAATTTCTGCAATTTTGCCCTAAAATAAGGGGAATTTATGCCTTTTGCCCCAAAATAAGAAAATTTCTCCTTTTTTTTTCTGAAATAAGTAAAATTTCTGCAATTTTGCTCCAAAATACGGGGAATTTCTGCCTTTTTTCCCGAAAATAAAAAGAATGCATACCTTTTTGCCATAAAAAAGGGAAATTTCTTTATTTTTGCTTCAAAATAATGGGAATTTCTGCTTTTTGCCTCTATATAAGTGGAATTTCTGTCTTTTTCCCCCAAAACAAAGGGAATTTCTGTCTTTTTTGCCCCAAAATAAGGAAAATTTCTGACTTATTACCCTGAAATAAGTAAAATTTCTGCAATTTAGCCCCAAAATCAGGAAAATTTCTGCCATTTGCCCCCAAATAAGGGGAATTTCAGCCTTTTTACCTCAAAATAAGGGGAATTTTTGCATTTTTGCCCCAAAATATGGAAAATTTATGAATTTTTGCCCCAAAATAAGAAAAATTTCTGCAATTTTGTACCAAAATAAAAGAAATTTCTGCATTTTGCCCCAAAATAAGAAAATTTCTCCTTTATTTTCTGAAATAAGTGAAATTTCTGCAATTTTGCCCCAAAATAAATGAAATTTCTTCCTTTTTTCCCCAAAATAAGGGGAATTTCAGCCTTTTTACCTCAAAATAAGGGCAATTTCTGCATTTCTGTTCCAAAATATGGGAATTTTCTGCCTTTTTGTCACCAAATAAGAAAAATTTCTGCAATTCTGTACCAAAATAAAAGAAATTTCTAAAATTTTGCCCCAAAATAAAGGAAATTTTTGATTTTTGTCCCGAAATAAGGAGAATTTCTGTATTTTTGCCCCAAAATAAAGGGAATTTCTGCCTTTTTGCCCCAATATTAGGGGAATTTCTGCAATTTTTCTCCAAAATACGGGAAATTTCTGCCTTTTTGCCCAAAATTAAGAAGATTTTCTGCCTTTTTGCCCCCAAACAAGGGGAATTTCTGCAATTTTATAGAAAATAAGGGGAATTTCAGCCTTTTTGCCCCAAAAAAGGGGAATTTCTGCCTTTTTGCCCTGAAATATGTGAAATGTCTGCAATTTTACCCCAAAATAAGGTGAATTTCTGCTATTGTGCCCCAAAATAATGGGAATTTCTGCATTTTGCCCTAAAATAAGATAAATTTTTGCTTTTTTTCTCTGAAATAAGTGAAATTTCTGCAATTTTGCCTTAAAATAAAAGAAATATCTGCAATTTTTCCCCATAATAAAGGTATTTTCTGCAATTTTGCCACAAAATAAAGAGAATTTCTGTTTTTTGTTTCAAAATGAGGGAAATTTCTGCAATTTTGCCCTAAAATAAGGGGAATTTCTGCCTTTTGCCCCAAAATAAGAAATTTCTCCTTTTTTTCTGAAATAAGTGAACTTTCTGCAATTTTGCCCAAAAATAAGTGAAATTTCTGAATTTTGCCCTAAAATAAGGAGAATTTCTGTCTTTTTGCCCCAACATATTGGGAATTTTTGCCTTTTTGCCCCAACATATAGCGAATTTCTGCATTTTTGCCCCACAATTAGGGGAATTTCTGCAATTTTGCTCCAAAATACGGGTAATTTCTGCAATTTTGCCCCAAAATAAGTGGAATTTCTGCAATTTTGCCCCAAAGTAAGGGAAATTTCTGGAATTTTGCCCCAAAATAAGTGGAATTTCTGAGTTTTGCCCCAAAATAAGGAGTATTTCTGTCTTTTTGCCCCAACATATTGGGAATTTTTGCCTTTTTGCCCCAACATATAGGGAATTTCTGCCTTTTTGCCCCACAATAAGTGGAATTTCTGCAATTTTGCTCCAAAATACGGGGAATTTCTGCCTTTTTGCCCGAAAATGAGAAGAATGCATAACTTTTTGCCATAAAATAGCGAAATTTCTTCATTTTTGCTTCAAAATAATGGGAATTTCTGCTTTTTTGCCTCTAAATAAGTGGAATTTCTGTCCTTTTCCCCCAAAACAAAGGGAATTTCTGTCTTTTTTGCCCCAAAATAAGGTAAATTTCTGACTTATTACCCTGAAATAAGTGAAATTTCTCCAATTTTGCCCCAAAATAAGGAAAATTTCTGCCTTTTTGCCCCCAAATAAGGGAAATTTCAGCATTTTTACCTCAAAATAAGGGGAATTTCTGCATTTTTGCCACAAAATAAAAGAAATTTCTGTTTTTTTGCCCCAAAATAAGAAAAATTTCTGCCTTTTTTACCTGACATAAGTGAAATTTCTGCAATTTTGCCCCAAAATAAGTGAAATTTCTGCAATTTTGCCACAAAATAAGGGAAATTTCTGGAAGTTTGCCCCAAAATAAGTGGAATTTCTGAGTTTTGCCCCAAAATAAGGAGAATTTCTGTCTTTTTGCCCTAACATATAGGGAATTTCTGCTTTTTTGCCCCACAATTAGGAGAATTTCTGCAATTTTGCTCCATAATACAAGGAATTTCTGCTTTTTAGCCCAAAAATAAGTGGAATGTATACCTTTTGCCACAAAAAAGGGAAATTTTTTCATTTTTACTCCAAAATAAAAGGAATTTCTGCTTTTTTGCCTCTAAAAAAGTGGAATTTCTGTGTTTTTCCCCCAAAACAAAGGGAATTTCTGTCTTTTTTGCCCCAAAATAAGGAAAATTTCTGACTTATTACAATGAAATAAGTGAAATTTCTGCAATTTTGCCTCAAAATGAGGGAAATTTTTGCTTTTTTCCCCCAAATAAGAGAAATTTCAGCCTTTTTACCTCAAAATAAGAGGAATTTCTGCATTTTTCCCCTAAATATGGGAGATTTCTGCCTTTTGCCCCAAAATAAGAAAAATTTCTGCAATTTTGTACCAAAATAAAAGAAATTTCTGCCTTTTTGCACCAAAATAGGAAAATTTCTGAATTTTTTTCTGAAATAAGTGAAATTTCTGCAATTTTGCCCCAAAATAAGGGAAATTTCTGGAATTTTGCCCCAAAATAAGTGGAATTTCTGAGTTTTGCCCCAAAATAAGGAGAATTTCTGTCTTTTTGCCCCAACATATAGGGAATTTCTGCCTTTTTGCCCCACAATTAGGGGAATTTCTGCAATTTTGCTCCAAAATACGGGGAATTTCTGCCTTTTTGCCCGAAAATAAGAAGAATGCATACTTTTTTGCAATAAAAAAGGGAAATTTCTTCAGTTTTGCTCCAAAATAAGGGGAATTTCTGCTTTTTTGCCTCTAAATAAGTGGAATTTCTGTCTTTATCCCCAAAAACAAAGGGAATTTCTGTCTTTTTTGCCCCAAAATAAGGAAAATTTCTGACTTATTACCCTGAAATAACTGAAATTTCTGCAATTTTGCTCGAAAATAAGGGAAATTTCTGCCTTTTTCCCGCCAAATAAGGGAAATTTAAGCCTTGTTACCTCAAAATAAGAGGAATTTCTGCATTTTTGCCCCAAAATATGGGAGATTTCTGCCTTTTTGTTCCAAAATAAGAATAATTTATGCAATTTTGTACCAAAATAAAAGAAACTTCTGCCTTTTTGCACCAAAATAAGAAAATTTCTGCTTTTTTTTCTGAAATAAGTGAATTTTCTGCAATTTTGCTCCAAAATAAGTGAAATTTCTGCAATTTTGCCCCAAAATAAGGGAAATTTCTTCAGTTTTGCTCCAAAATAAGGGGAATTTCTGCTTTTTTGCCTCTAAATAAGTGGAATTTCTGTCTTTATCCCCCAAAACAAAGGGAATTTCTATCTTTTTTGCCCCAAAATAAGGAAAATTTCTGACTTATTACTCTGAAATAAGTGAAATTTCTGCAATTTTTCTCCAAAATAAGGGAAATTTCTGCTTTTTGCCCCCAAATAAGGGGAATTTCAGCCTTTTTACCTCAAAATAAGAGGAATTTCTGCATTTTTTCCCCAAAATATGGGAGATTTCTGCTTTTTTGTTCCAGAATAAGAAAAATTTATGCAATTTTGTACCAAAATAAAAGAAATTTCTGCCTTTTTGCACCAAAATAAGAAAATTTCTGCTTTTTTTTCTGAAATAAGTAAAATTTCTGCAATTTTGCCCCAAAATAAGTGAAATTTCTGCCTTTTTGCCCCAAAATAAGGGGAATTTCAGCCTTTTCACCTCAAAATAAGAAGAATTTCTGCATTTTTGTTCCAAAATATGAGAAATTTGTGCTTTTTTTCCACAAAATAAGAAAAATTTCTGCAATTCTGTACAAAAATAAAAGAAATTTCTAAAATTTTGCCCCAAAATAAAAGAAATTTCTGATTTTTGCCTCGAAAAAATGAGAATTTCTGTATTTTTGCTCCAAAATTAGGGGAGTTTCTGCAATTTTGTTCAAAATACAGGGAATTTCTGCCTCTTTTTTTGAAAATAAGGGGAACTTCTGCCGATTTGCCCCAAATAAAGGGAATTTCTGCATTTTTGCCCCAATATTAGGGGAATTTCTGCAATTTTGCTCCAAAATACGGGGAATTTCTGCTTTTTTGCCCGAAATTATGGGGATTTTCTGCATTTTGCCCCCAAACAAGGGACATTTCTGCAATTTTATCCCAAAATAAGGGGAATATCTGCCTTTTTTCCCCCAAATAAGGGGAATTTATGCCTTTTTGCCCCCAAAATAATGGGAATTTCTGCATTTTGCCCTAAAATAAGAAAAATTTTTGCTTTTTTTCTCCGAAATAAGTGAAATTTCTGCAATTTTGTCTCAAAATAAGGGAAATTTCTGCCTTTTTGCTTCCAAATAATGGGAATTTCAGCCTTTTTACCTCAAAATAAGAGGAATTTCTGCATTTTGCCCCAATATATGGGAGATTTCTGCATTTTTGCCCCACAATAAGAAAAATTTCTGCAATTTTGTACCAAAATAAAAGAAATTTCTACCTTTTTGCACCAAAATAAATAAATTCTGCTTTTTTTCCGAAATAAGAGAAATTTCTGCAATTTTGCCCCAAAATAAATGAAATTTCTGCAATTTTGCCCCAAAATAAGGGAAATTTCTGGCATTTTGCCCCAAAATAAGTGCAATTTCTGAGTTTTGCCCAAAAATAAGGAGAATTTCTGTCTTTTTGCCCCAACATATAGGAAATTTCTGCCTTTTTGCCCCACAATTAGGGGAATTTCTGCAATTTTTCTCCAAAATACAGGGAATTTCTGCCTTTTTGCCCGAAAATAAGAAGAATGTATACCTTTTTGCCATAGAAAAGGGAAATTTTTTCATTTTTGCTCCAAAATAAGGGGAATTTCTGCCTTTTTGCCCTGAAATATGTGAAATGTCTGCAATTTCACCCCAAAATAAGGTGAATTTCTGCCATTGTGCCCCAAAATAATGGGAATTTCTGCTTTTTGCCCTAAAATAAGAAAAAGTTTTGCTTTTTTTCTCTGAAATAAGTGAAATTTCTGCAATTTATCCTTAAAATAAAAGAAATATCTGCAATTTTTCCCCATAATAAAAGTATTTTCTGTAATATTGCCCCAAAATAAAGAGAATTTCTGTTTTTTGTCACAAAATAAGGGAAATTTCTGCAATTTTGCCCTAAAATAAGGAGAATTTCTGCCTTTTGCCCCAAAATAAGAAAATTTCTCGTTTTTTTTCTGAAATAAGTGAAATTTCTGCAATTTTGTCCAAAATTAAGTGAAATTTCTGAATTTTGCCCCAAAATAAGGAGAATTTCTGTCTTTTTGCCACAACATATAGGGAATTTTTGCCTTTTTGCACACAATTAGGGAAATTTCTGCAATTTTGCTCCAAAATACGGGGAATTTCTGCCTTTTTGTCTGAAAATAAGAAGAATGCATACCTTTTTTTCCATAAAAAAAGAAAATTTCTTCATTTTTGCTCCAAAATAAGAATTTCTGCTTTTTTGCGTCTAAATAAGTTGAATTTCTCTCTTTTTCCCCCAAAGCAAAGGGAATTTCTGTCTTTTTTGCCCCAAAATAAGAAAAATTTCTGCCTTTTTTCCCTGAAATAAGTGATATTTCTGCAATTTTGCCCCAAAATAAGTAAAATTTCTGCAATTTTGCCCCAAAATAAGGGAAATATCTGGAATTTTGCCCCAAAATAAGTAGAATTTCTGAGTTTTGCCCCAAAATAAAAAGAATTTTTTTCCTTTTGCCCTAACATATAGAGAATTTCTGCATTTTTGCCCCACAATTAGGGGAATTTTTGCAATTTTGCTCCAAAATACGGGGAATTTCTGCTTTTTAGCCTGAAAATAAGGGGAATGTATACCTTTTGCCACAAAAAAGGGAAATTTCTTCATTTTTGCTCCAAAATAAGGGGAATTTCTGCTTTTTTGCCTCTAAATAAGTGGAATTTCTGTCTTTTTCCCCCAAAACAAATGGGATTTCTGTCTTTTTTGCCCCAAATAAAAAAAATTTCTTACTTATTACCCTGAAATAAGTGAAATTTCTGCAATTTTGCCCCAAAATAAGGGAAATTTCTGCTTTTTTGTTCCCAAATAAGAAGAATTTCAGCCTTTTTACCTCAAAATAAGGGGAATTTCTGCATTTTTACCACAAAATATTAGGAATTTCTGCATTTTTGCCCCAAAATAAGGAAAATTTCTGCCTTTTTACCATGAAATAAGTGAAATTTCTGCAATTTTGCCCCAAAATAAGTGAAATTTCTGCAATTTTGCCCCAAAATAAAGAAAATTTCTGGAATTTTGCCCCAAAATAAGTGGTATTTCTGAGTTTTTCCCCAAAATAAGGAGAATTTCTGTCTTTTTGCCCCAACATATAGGGAATTTCTGTCTTTTTGCCCCACAATTAGGGGAATTTCTGCAATTTTGCTCCAAAATACGGGGAATTTCTGCCTTTTTGCCGAAAATAAGAAGAATGCATACCTTTTTGCTATAAAAAAAAGGAAATTTCTTCATTTTTGCTTCAAAATAAGGGGAATTTCTGCTTTTTTGCCTCTAAATAAGTGGAATTTCTGTCTTTTCCTTCAAAAGAAAGAGAATTTCTGTTATTTTGGCCCCAAAATAAGTAAAATTTCTGACTTATTACCCTGAAATAAGTGAAATTTCTCCAATTTTGCCCCAAAATAAAGAAAATTTCTGCCTTTTTGCCATTAAATAAGGGAAATTTCAGCCTTTTTACCTCAAAAGAAGGGGAATTTCTGCATTTTTGCCACAAAATAAAAGAAATTTCTGTGTTTTTGCCCCAAAATAAGAAAAATTTCTGCCTTTTTTCCCTGAAATAAGTGAAATTTCTGCAATTTTGCCCCAAAATAAGTGAAATTTCTGCAATTTTGCCCCAAAATAAGGGAAATTTCTGGAATTTTGCCCCAAAATAAGGGGAATTTCTGAGTTTTGCCCCAAAATAAGGAGAATTTCTGTCTTTTTGCCCCAACATATAGGGAATTTCTGCCTTTTTGCCCCACAATTAGGGGAATTTCTGCAATTTTGCTCCAAAATACGGGGAATTTCTGCTTTTTAGCCCAAAAATAAGTGGAATGTATACCTTTTGCCACAAAAAAGTGAAATTTCTTCATTTTTACTCCAAAATAAAAGGAATTTCTGCTTTTTTGCCTCTAAAATAGTGGAATTTCTGTCTTTTTCCCCCAAAACAAAGGGAATTTCTGTCTTTTTTGCCCCATAATAAGGAAAATTTCTGACTTATTACAATGAAATAAGTGAAATTTCTGCAATTTTGCCTCAAAATAAGGGAAATTTCTGCCTTTTTGCCCCCAAATAATGGGAATTTCAGCCTTTTTACCTCAAAATAAGGGGAATTTCTGGATTTTTTGCCCCAAAATATGGGAGATTTCTGCCTTTTTGCCCCAAAATGAGAAAAATTTCTGCAATTTTGTACCAAAATCAAAGAAATTACTGCCTTTTTGCACCAAAATAGGAAAATTTCTGAATTTTTTTTAAATAAGTGAAATTTCTGCAATTTTGCTTCAAAATAAGTGAAATTTCTGCAATTTTGCCCCAAAATAAGGGAAATTTCTGGAATTTTGCCCCAAAATAAGTGGAATTTCTGAGTTTTGCCCCGAAATAAGGAGAATTTCTGTCTTTTTGCCCCAACATATAGGGAATTTCTGCCGTTTTGCCCCACAATTAGGGGAATTTCTGCAATTTTGATCGAAAATACGGGGAATTTCTGCCTTTTGCCCGAAAATAAGAAGAATGCATACCTTTTTGCCATAAAAAAATAGAAATTTCTTCAGTTTTGCTCCAAAATAAGGGGAATTTCTGCTTTTTTGCCTCTAAATAAGTGGAATTTCTGTCTTTATCCTTCAAAACAAAGGGAATTTTTGTCTTTTTTGCCCCAAAATAAGGAAAATTTCTGACTTATTACCCTGAAATAAGTGAAATTTCTGCAATTTTGCCCCATAATAAGTGGAATTTCTGAGTTTTGCCCCAAAATAAAAAGAATTTCTGTCTTTTTGCCTCAACATACAGGGAATTTCTGCCTTTTCGCCCCACAATTAGGGGAATTTCTGCAATTTTGCTCAAAAATACGGGGAATTTCTGCTTTTTTGCCCGAAAATATAAAGAATGCATACCTTTTTGCCATAAAAAAGGGAAATTTCTTCATTTTTGCTCCAAAATAAGGGGAATTTATGCTTTTTTGCCTCTAAATAAGTGGAATTTCTGTCTTTTCCCCCCAAAACAAAGAAAATTTCTGTCATTTGGCCCCAAAATAAGGAAAATTTCTGACTTATTACCCTGAAATAAGTGAAATTTCTGCAATTTTGCCCCAAAATAATGGAAATTTCTGCCTTTTTGCCCCCAATGAAGGGGAATTTCAGTTTTTTACCTCAAAATAACGGGAATTTCTGCCTTTTTCCCACAAAATATTAGGAATTTCTGCCATTTTGCACCAAAATAAGGAAAATTTCTGCTTTTTTTCTCTGAAATAAGTGAAATTTCTGCAATTTTGCCCCAAAATAAGTGAAATTTCTGCAATTTTGCCCCTAAATAAGGGAAATTTCTGGAATTTTGCCCCAAAATAAGTGGAATTTCTGAGTTTTGCCCCAAAATAAGGAGAATTTCTCTCTTTTTGTCCTAAAAATATAGGGAATTTCTGCATTTTTGCCCCACATTTAGAGGAATTTCTGCAATTTTGCTCCAAAATACGGGGAATTTCTGCCTTTTTTCACGAATATATAAAGAATGCATAGCTTTTTGCCATAAAAAAGGGAAATTTCTTCATTTTTGCTCCAAAATAAGGGGAATTTCTTCAATTTTGCTCCAAAATACGGGGAATTTCTTCTTTTTAACCCGAAAATAAGGGGAATGTATACCTTTTGCCACAAAAAAGATAAATTTCTTCATTTTTGCTTCTAAATAAGAAGAATTTCTGCTTTTTTGCCTCTAAATAAGTGGAATTTCTGTCTTTTTCCCCCAAAACCAAGGAAATTTCTGTTTTTTGCCCCAAAATAAGGAAAATTTCTGACTTATTACCCTGAAATAAGTGAAATTTCTGCAATTTTGCCTCAAAATAAGGGAAATTTCTGCCTTTTTGCCCCAAAATAAGGGGAATTTCAGCCTTTTTACCTCAAAATAAGAGGAATTTATGCATTTTTGCCCCAAAATATAAGAGATTTATGTTTTTTTGCCCCCAAATAAGAAAAATTTCTGCAATTTTGTACCAAAATAAAAGAAATTTCTGCCTTTTGCATCAAAATAAGAAAATTTCTGCTTTTTTTCTGAAATAAGTGAAATTTCTCCAATTTTGCCCCAAAATAAGTGAAATTTCTGCAATTTTGCCCCAAAATAAGTGATATTTCTGGAATTTTGCCCCAAAATAAGTGGAATTTTTGAGTTTTGCCCCAAAATAAAGAGAATCTCTGTATTTTGCCCCAACATATAGGGAATTTCTGCCTTTTTGCCCCACAATTAGGGGAATTTATGCAATTTTGCTCCAAAATACGGGGAATTTCTGCTTTTTAGCCTGAAAATAAGGGGAATGTATACCTTTTGCCACAAAAAAGGGAAATTTCTTCATTTTTGCACCAAAATAAGGGAAATTTCTGCTTTTTTGCTTCTAAATAAGTGGAATTTCTGTCTTTTTTTCCCAAAACAAAGGGAATTTCTGTCTTTTTTGCCCGAAATAAGGAAAATTTCTGACTTATTACCATGAAATAAGTGAAATTTCTGCAATTTTGCCCCAGAATAAGGAAAATTTCTGCTTTTCGCCCCCAAATAAGGGGAATTTCTGCCTTTTTACCTCAAAATAAGGGGAATTTTTGCATTTTTACCACAAAATATTTGGAATCTCTGCATTTTTGCCCAAAAATAAGGAAAATTTCTGCCTTTTTACTATGAAATAAGTGAAATTTCTGCAATTTTGCCCCAAGATAAGTGAAATTTCTGCAATTTTGGTACAAAATTAGGGAAATTTCTGGAATTTTGCCCCAAAATAAGTGGAATTTCTGAGTTTTGCCCCAAAATAAGGAGAATTTCTGTCTTTTTGCCCTAACATATAGGGAATTTCTGCCTTTTTGCCCCACAATTAGGGGAATTTCTGCAATTTTGCTCCAAAATACGGGTAATTTCTGCTTTCTAGCCCAAATATAAGTGGAATGTATACCTTTTGCCACAAAAAAGGGAAATTTCTTCATTTTTACTCCAAAATAAAAGGAATTTCTGCTTTTTTGCCTCTAAAAAAGTGGAATTTCTGTATTTTTCCCCCAAAACAAAGGGAATTTTTGTCTTTTTTGCCCCAAAATAAGGAAAATTTCTGACTTATTACACTGAAATAAGTGAAATTTCTGCAATTTTGCCTCAAAATAAGGGAAATTTCTCTCTTTTTGCCCCCAAATAAGGGAAATTTCGCCTTTTTTCCTCAAAATAAGAGGAATTTCTGCATTTTTGCTTCAATATATAGTGATTTCTGCCTTTTTGCCCCCAAAAAAGAAAATTTTCTGCAATTTTGTATTAAAATAAAAAAAATTTCTGCCTTTTTGCACCAAAATAGGAAAATTTCTGAATTTTTTTCTTAAATAAGTTAAATTTCTGCAATTTTGCCCCAAAATAAGTGAAATTTCTGCAATTTTGCCCCCAAATAAGGGAAATTTCTGGAATTTTGCACCAAAATAAGTGGAATTTCTGAGTTTTGCCACAAAATAAGGAGAATTTCTGTCTTTTTGCCCCAAAATATAGGGAATTTCTCCCTTCTTGCCCCACCATTAGGGGAATTTCTGCAATTTTGCTTCAAAATACGGGGAATTTCTGCCTTTTTGCCCGAAAATAAGAAGAATGCATACCTTTTTTCCATAAAAAAGGGAAATTTCTTCAGTTTTGCTCCAAAATAAGGGGAATTTCAGCTTTTGTGCCTCTAAATAAGTGGAATTTCTGTCTTTTTCCCCCAAAACAAAGAGAATTTCTGCCTTTTTTGCCCCAAAGTAAAAACAATTTCTGACTTATTACCCTGAAATAAGTGAAATTTCTGCAATTTTGCCTCAAAATAAGGGAAATTTCTGCCTTTTTGCCCCCAAATAAGGGGAATTTCAGCCTTTTTACCTCAAAATAAGAGGAATTTATGCATTTTTGCCCCAAAATATAAGAGATTTATGCCTTTTTGCCCCCAAATAAGAAAAATTTCTGCAATTTTGTGCCAAAATAAAAGAAATTTCTGCCTTTTGCATCAAAATAAGAAAATTTCTGCTTTTTTTCTGAAATAAGTGAAATTTCTGCAATTTTGCCCCAATATAAGTGAAATTTCTGCAATTTTGCCCCAAAATAAGTGATATTTCTGGAATTTTGCCCCAAAATAAGTGGAATTTTTGAGTTTTGCCCCAAAATAAAGAGAATTTCTGTATTTTGCCCCAACATATAGGGAATTTCTGCCTTTTTGCCCCACAATTAGGGGAATTTATGCAATTTTGCTCCAAAATACGGGGAATTTCTGCTTTTTAGCCTGAAAATAAGGGGAATGTATACCTTTTGCCACAAAAAAGGGAAATTTCTTCATTTTTGCACCAAAATAAGGGAAATTTCTGCTTTTTTGCTTCTAAATAAGTGGAATTTCTGTCTTTTTTTCCCAAAACAAAGGGAATTTCTGTCTTTTTTGCCCGAAATAAGGAAAATTTCTGACTTATTACCATGAAATAAGTGAAATTTCTGCAATTTTGCCCCAGAATAAGGAAAATTTCTGCTTTTCGCCCCCAAATAAGGGGAATTTCTGCCTTTTTACCTCAAAATAAGGGGAATTTTTGCATTTTTACCACAAAATATTTGGAATCTCTGCATTTTTGCCCAAAAATAAGGAAAATTTCTGCCTTTTTACTATGAAATAAGTGAAATTTCTGCAATTTTGCCCCAAGATAAGTGAAATTTCTGCAATTTTGCTACAAAATTAGGGAAATTTCTGGAATTTTGCCCCAAAATAAGTGGAATTTCTGAGTTTTGCCCCAAAATAAGGAGAATTTCTGTCTTTTTGCCCTAACATATAGGGAATTTCTGCCTTTTTGCCCCACAATTAGGGGAATTTCTGCAATTTTGCTCCAAAATACGGGTAATTTCTGCTTTCTAGCCCAAATATAAGTGGAATGTATACCTTTTGCCACAAAAAAGGGAAATTTCTTCATTTTTACTCCAAAATAAAAGGAATTTCTGCTTTTTTGCCTCTAAAAAAGGGAATTTCTGTCTTTTTCCCCCAAAACAAAGGGAATTTTTGTCTTTTTTGCCCCAAAATAAGGAAAATTTCTGACTTATTACACTGAAATAAGTGAAATTTCTGCAATTTTGCCTCAAAATAAGGGAAATTTCTCTCTTTTTGCCCCCAAATAAGGGAAATTTCGCCTTTTTTCCTCAAAATAAGAGGAATTTCTGCATTTTTGCCCCAATATATAGTGATTTCTGCCTTTTTGCCCCAAAAAAAGAAAATTTTCTGCAATTTTGTATTAAAATAAAAAAAATTTCTGCCTTTTTGCACCAAAATAGGAAAATTTCTGAATTTTTTTCTTAAATAAGTGAAATTTCTGCAATTTTGCCCCAAAATAAGTGAAATTTCTGCAATTTTGCCCCCAAATAAGGGAAATTTCTGGAATTTTGCACCAAAATAAGTGGAATTTCTGAGTTTTGCCCCAAAATAAGGAGAATTTCTGTCTTTTTGCCCCAAAATATAGGGAATTTCTCCCTTCTTGCCCCACCATTAGGGGAATTTCTGCAATTTTGCTTCAAAATACGGGGAATTTCTGCCTTTTTGCCCGAAAATAAGAAGAATGCATACCTTTTTGCCATAAAAAAGGGAAATTTCTTCAGTTTTGCTCCAAAATAAGGGGAATTTCAGCTTTTGTGCCTCTAAATAAGTGGAATTTCTGTCTTTTTCCCCCAAAACAAAGAGAATTTCTGTCTTTTTTGCCCCAAAGTAAAAACAATTTCTGACTTATTACCCTGAAATAAGTGAAATTTCTGCAATTTTGCCCCAAAATAAGGGAAATTTCTGCCTTTTTGCCCCCAAATAAGGGGAATTTCAGCCTTTTTACCTCAAAATAAGAGAAATTTCTGCATTTTTGCCATAAAATATGGGAGATTTCTGCCTTTTCGCCCCAAAATAAGAAAAATTTCTGCAATTTTGTACCAAAATAAAAGAAATTTCTGCCTTTTTGCACCAAAATAAATAAATTCTGCTTTTTTTTCTGAAATAAGTGAAATTTCTGCAATTTTGCCCCAAAATAAGTGAAATTTCTGCAATTTTGCCCTAAAATAAGGGAAATTTCTGAAATTTTGCCCCAAAATAAGTGGAATTTCTGAGTTTTGCCCCGAAATAAGGAGAATTTCTGTCTTTTTGCCCCAACATATAGGGAATTTCTGCCTTTTTGCCCCAAAATTAGGGGAATTTCTGCAATTTTGCTCCAAAATACGGGGAATCTCTGCCTTTTTGCTCGAAAATAAGAAGAATGCATAGCTTTTTGCCATAAAAAAGGGAAATTTCTTTATTTTTGCTCCAAAATAAGGGGAATTTCTGCAATTTTGATCCAAAATACGGGGAATTTCTGCTTTTTAGCCCGAAAATAAGCGGAATGTATACCTTTTGCCACAAAAAAAGATAAATTTCTTCATTTTTGCTCCAATAAAGAAGAATTTCTGCTTTTTTGCCTCTATATAAGTGGAATTTCTGTCTTTTTCCCCCAAAACAAAGGGAATTTCTGTTTTTTGCCCCAAAGTGAGATGAATTTCTGACTTATTACCCTGAAATAAGTGAAATTTCTGCAATTTTGCCTCAAAATAAGGGAAATTTCTGTCTTTTTGCCCCCAAATAAGGGAAATTTCTGCTTTTTGCCCCCAAATATGAAAAATTTCTGCCTTTTTATCACAAAATAAGGGGAATTTTTGCATTTTTGCCACAAAATATTTGGAATTTCTTCATTTTTGCCCCAAAATGAGGAAAATTTCTGCCTTTTTACCATGAAATAAGTGAAATTTCTGCAATTTTGCCCCAAAATAAGTGAAATTTCGGCAATTTTGCCACAAAATAAGGGAAATTTCTGGAATTTTGCCCCAAAATAAGGGGAATTTCTGAGTTTTGCCCCAAAATAAGGAGAATTTCTGTCTTTTTGCCCTAACATATAGGGAATTTTGCATTTTGCCCCACAATTAGGGGAATTTCTGCAATTTTGCTCCAAAATACGGGTAATTTCTGCTTTTTAGCCCAAAAATAAGTGGAATGTATACATTTTGCCACAAAAAAGGGAAATTTCTTCATTTTTACTCCAAAATAAAAGGAATTTCTGCTTTTTTGCCTCTAAAAAAGTGGAATTTCTGTCTTTTTCCCCCAAAACAAAGGGAATTTCTCTGTTTTTTGCCCCAAAAAAAGGAAAATTTCTGACTTATTACTCTGAAATAATTGAAATTTCTGCAATTTTGCCTCAAAATAAAGGAAAATTCTGCCTTTTTGCCCCCAAATAAGGGAAATTTCAGCCTTTTTACCTCAAAATAAGAGGAATTTCTACTTTTTTGCCCCAAAATATGGGGATTTCTGCCTTTTTGCCCCAAAATAAGAAAAATTTCTGCAATTTTGTACCAAAATAAAAGAAATTTCTGCCTTTTTGCACCAAAATAGAAAAATTTCTGAATTTTTTTCTGAAATAAGTTAAATTTCTGCAATTTTGCCCCAAAATAAGTGAAATTTCTGCAATTTTTCCCCAAAATAAGGGAAATTTCTGGAATTTTGCACCAAAATAAGTGGAATTTCTGAGTTTTGCCACAAAATAAGGAGAATTTCTGACTTTTTGCCCCAACATATAGGGAATTTCTCCCTTTTTGCCCTACAATTAGGGGAATTTCTGCAATTTTGCTCCAAAATAGGGGAATTTCTGCCTTTTTGCCCGAAAATAAGAATAATGCATACCTTTTTGCCATAAAAAAGGGAAATTTCTTCAGTTTTGCTCCAAAATAAGGGGAATTTCTGCTTTTTTGCCTCTAAATAAGTGGAATTTCTGTCTTTATCCCCAAAAACAAAGGGAATTTATGTCTTTTTTGCCCCAAAATAAGGAAAATTTCTGACTTATTACCCTGAAATAAGTGAAATTTCTGCAATTTTGCTCGAAAATAAGGGAAATTTCTGCCTTTTTCCCCCCAAATAAGGGGAATTTAAGCCTTGTTACCTCAAAATAAGAGGAATTGCTGCATTTTTGCCCCAAAATATGGGAGATTTCTGCCTTTTTCTTCCAAAATAAGAATAATTTATGCAATTTTGTACCAAAATAAAAGAAATTTCTGCCTTTTTGCACCAAAATAATAAAATTTCTGCTTTTTTTCTGAAATAAGTGAAATTTCTGCAATTTTGCTCCAAAATAAGTGAAATTTCTGCAATTTTGCCCCAAAATAAGGGAAATTTCTGGAATTTTGCCCTAAAATAAGTGGAATTTCTGAGTTTTGCCCCAAAATAAGGAGAATTTCTGTCTTTTTGCCACAACATATAGGGAATTTCTCCCTTTTTGCCCCACAATTAGGGGAATTTCTGCAATTTTGCTCCAAAATAGGGGAATTTCTGCCTTTTTGCCCGAAAATAAGAAGAATGCATACCTTTTTGCCATAAAAAAAGAAAATTTCTTCAGTTTTGCCCCAAAATAAGGGAAATTTCTGCAATTTTGCCCCAATGTAAAGGAAATTTCTGCAATTTTGCCCCAAAATAAGGGGAATTTCTGACTGTTTGCTCCCGAAAAAGGAGATTTTCTGTCTTTTTGCCCCATAATAAGGAGAATTTCTGCATTTTTGCCCAAAAATTATGAGAATTTCTGCAATTTTGCTTCAAAATACAGGGAATTTCTGTTTTTTAGCCCCAAAATAAAGGGAATTTCTGCATTTTACCTCAAATTGAGAATAATTTCTGCCTTTTGCCTCAAAATAAGGGGAATTTTCTGCCTTTTTGTTTCAAAATAAGATAAATTTCTTCAATTTTGTACCATAATTAAAGAAATTTCTGCTCTTTGCCCCAAAATAAAAGGAATTTCTGACTTTTTGCCCTGAAATAAATGAAATTTCTGCAATTTTGCCCGAAAATAAGAGAAATTTGTGCCTCTTTGCCCCAAAATAAGAAGAAGTTTTGCCTTTTGCCCCAAAATATGGGGAATTTCAGCATTTTACCTCAAAATAAGAATTTCAGCCTTTTTGCCCCAAAATAAGGAAAATTTCTGCAATTTTGCCCCAAAATAAGGGGAATTTCTTCCTTTTTGCCCCAAAATAAAGGATATTTCAGCCTTTTTACCTGAAAATAAGTGAAATTTCTGCAATTTTGCCCCAAATAAGGGAAATTTCTGCAATTTTGCCTCAAAATAAGGTAAATTCCTGCAATTTTGCCCCAAAATAAGTGGAATTTCTGAGTTTTGTCCCAAAATAAGGAGAATTTCTGTCTTTTTGCCCCAACATATAGGGAATTTCTGCCTTTTTGCCCAACAATTAGGGGAATTTCTTCATTTTTGCTTCAAAATAAGGGGAATTTCTGCCTTTTTGCCTCTAAAGAAGTGGAATTTCTGTATTTTCCTTCCAAAACAAAGGGAATTTCTGTGTTTTTTGTCCCAAAATAAGGAAAATTTCTGACTTATTACCCTGAAATAAGTGAAATGTTTGCAATTTTGCCCCAAAATAAGGGAAATTTCTGCCTTTTTGCCCCCAAATAAGGGGAATTTCAGCCTTTTTACCTCAAAATAAGGGGAATTTCTGCATTTTTGCCACAAAATATTAGGAATTTCTGCCTTTTTGCCCCAAAATAAGAAAAAATTCTGCCATTTTTACCTGAAATAAGTGAAATTTCTGCAATTTTGCCCCAAAATAAGTAAAATTTCTGCAATTTTGCCCCAAAATAAGGGAAATTTCTGGAATTTTGCCCCAAAATAAGTGGAATTTCTGAGTTTTGCCCCAAAATAAGGAGAATTTCTGTCTTTTTGCCCCAACATATAGGGAATTTCTGCCTTTTTGCCCCACAATTAGGGGATTTTCTGCAATTGTGCTCCAAAAACGGGATATTTCTGCTTTTTTGCCCGAAAATAAGGGGAATATATACCTTTTGCCACAAAAAAGGGAAATTTCTTCATTTTTGCCCCAAAATAAGAGGAATTTCTGCCTTCTTACCTCAAAATAAGTGCAATTTCTGCCTTTTTACCCAAAAATAAACGGAATTTCTGACTTTTAGCCCCAAAATAAAAGGAATTTTTGAATTTTGCCCTGAAATAAGTGAAATATCTGCAATTTTGCCCGTAAATAAGAGAAATTTCTGCCTTTTTGCCCCCAAATAAGGGGAATTTCAGCCTTTTTACCTCAAAATAAAGGGAATTTCTGCATTTTTGCCACAAAATATTAGGAATTTCTGCCTTTTTGTTCCAAAATAAGAAAAATTTCTGCCTTTTTTTTATCTGAAATAAGTGAAATTTCTGCAATTTTGCCCCAAAATAAGTGAAATTTCTGCAAATTTCCCCAAAATAAGGGAAATTTCTGGAATTTTGCCCCAAAATAAGTGGAATTTCTGAGTTTTGCCCCAAAATAAGGAGAATTTCTGTCTTTTTGCCCCAACATATAGGGAATTTCTGCCTTTTTGCCCCACAATTAGGGGATTTTCTGCAATTGTGCTCCAAAAAACGGGATATTTCTGCTTTTTTGCCCGAAAATAAGGAGAATATATACCTTTTGCCACAAAAAAAAGGGAAATTTCTTCATTTTTGCCCCAAAATAAGAGGAATTTCTGCCTTCTTACCTCACAATAAGTGAAATTTCTGCCTTTTTACCCAAAAATAAACAAAATTTCTCTTTTTGCCCAAAAATAAAAGGAATTCTTGAATTTTGCCCTGAAATAAGTGAAATTTCTGCAATTTTGCCCCAAAATAAGGGATATTTCAGCATTTTACCTCATGATAAGCGGAATCTCTTCCTTTTTGCCCCAAAATATGGGGAATTTCTTCATTTTTGCCCCAAAATAAAGAAAATTTCTGCAATTTTGTACCAAAATAAAAGAAATTTCTGCCTTTTTGCCCCAAAATAAGAGAAATTTCTGTGCTTTTTCCCTGAAATAAGTGAAATTTCTGCAATTTTGCCCCAAAATAAGGGAAATTTCTGCAATTTTGCCCCAAAATAAAGGAAATTTCTGCAATTTTGCCCCAAAATAATAGGAATTTCTGCCTTTTTGCCGAAAAAAAAGGGGAATTTCATCATTTTACCTCCAAATAAGGGGAATTTCTGCCTTTTTGCCACAAAATATGGGGAATATCTGCCCTATTGCCCTTAAATAAGGAAAATTTCTGCTTTTCTGCCCCAATTAACGGGAATTTCTGCCTTTTTGCCACAAAGTAAAGGGAATTTCTGCCTTTTTACCCCAAAATAACGGGAATTTCAGCCTTTTTACCTCAAAATAAGGGGAATTTCTGCCTTTTTCCCCAAAATATGGGTAATTTTTGCCTTTTTGTTCCAAAATAAGGAAAATTTCTACAATTTTGTATCAAAATAAAAGAAATTTCTGCTTTTTGCCCCAAAATAAAAGGAATTTCTGACTTTTTGCCCTGAAATAAATGAAATTCCTGCAATTATGCCCGAAAATAAGGGAAATTTGTGTATTTTTGCCTCCAAATGAGGGGAATTTCTGCCTTTTTGCCCCAAAATATGGGGAATTTCAGGATTTTACCTCATAATAAAGGAAATTTTAGGCTTTTTGCACCAAAATATGGGAAATTTCTGCCTTTTTGCCACAAAATAAGAAAAATTTCTGCAAGTCTGTAACAATATAAAAGAAATTTCTAAAATTTTGACCCGAAATAAGGGAAATTTCTGATTTTTGCCCCAAAATAATGAGAATTTCTCTATTTTTGCCCCAAAATAAAGGGAATTTCTGCCTTTATGCCCCAAAATTAGGGGAGTTTCTGCAATTTTGCTCCAAAATAAGAGGAATTTCTGCTTTTTTACCCGAAATTAAGTGGATTTTCTGCCTTTTTGCCCCTAAAGAAAAAAAATTTCTGCAACTTTATTCCAAAATAAGGGGAATTTCTGCCTTTCTGCCTTAAAATAAGGGGAATTTCTGTCTTTTTGCCCTGAAATATGTGAAATTTCTGCAATTTTACCCCAAAATAAGGTGAATTTCTGCCTTTTTGCCCCAAAATAATGGGAATTTCTGCCTTTTTTCCCCAAAATAAGAAAAATTTTGCTTTTTTCTCTGAAATAAGTGAAATTTCTGCAATTTTGCCCTAAAATAAGGGAAATTTCTGCAATTTTTCCCCATAATAAGGGAAATTTCTGCAATTTTGCCCCAAAATAAGGGGAATTTCTGTTTTTTGCCCCCAAATAAGGAAAATTTCTGCAATTTTGCCCTAAAATAAGAATTTCTGCCTTTTTGCCCTAAAATAAGGAGAATTTCTGCCTTTTTGCCCAAAAATAAAGAAAATTACTGTATTTTTTTACCCTAAAATTAGGTGAATTTCTGCAATTTATTCTCCAAAATACGGGAATTTTCTGCCTTTTTTGCCGAAAATAAGGGGAATTTCTGACATTTTGCCGCGAAATAAGTGAAATTTCTGCAATTTTGCCCCAAAATAAGAGAAATTTCTGCAATTTTTCCCTAAAATAAGAGGATTATCTGCTTTTTTTGCCGAAAATAAGGGGAATTTCTGACATTTTGCCGCAAAAAAGTTAAATTTCTGCAGTTTTACCCCAAAATAAGGGGAATTTCTGCCTTTTTGCCCAAAAATTAGGGGAATTTCTGCAATGTTGCTCCAAAATACGGGGAATTTGTGCCATTTTGCCCAAAAATAAAGGGAATGTATACCTTTTTGCCATAAAAAAAGCAAATTTCTTCATTTTTGCCCCAAAATAAGGGGATTTTCCACCTTTTTGACTCAAAATAAGTGCAATTTCTGCCTTTTCCTCAAAATAAACAAAATTTCTGTCTTTTTGCCCCAAAATAAGGGGAATTACAGCCTTTTTACCTCAAAATAAGGGGAATTTCTGCCTTTTTGCCCCAAAATATGAGGAATTTCTGACTTTTTGCCCCAAAATAAGAAAAATTTCTGCAATTTTGTACCAAAATAAAAAAAATTTCTGCCTTTTTGCCCCCCAAAAAAAATTTCGCCTTTTTTCCCTGAAATAAGTGAAATTTCTGCAATTTTGCCCCAAAATAAGTGAAATTTCTGCAATTTTGCCCCAATGTAAAGGAAATTTCTGCAATTTTGCCCCAAAATAAGGAAAATTTCTGACTGTTTGCTCCCAAAAAAGGAGATTTTCTGTCTTTTTGCCCCAAAATAAGGAGAATTTTTGCCTTTTGCCCGAAAATTATGAGAATTTCTGCAATTTTGCTTCAAAATACGGGGAATTTCTGCTTTCTAGCCCCAAAATAAAGGGAATTTCTGCATTTTACCACAAAATAAGAATAGTTTCTGCCTTTTGCCTCAAAATAAGGGGAATTTTCTGCCTTTTTGTTTCAAAATGAGAAAAATTTCTTCAATTTTGTACCATAATAAAAGAAATTTCTGCTCTTTGCCCCAAAATAAAAGGAATTTCTGAATTTTTGCCCTGAAATAAATGAAATTTCTGCAATTTTGCCCGAAAATAAGGGAAATTTGTGCCTTTTTGCCCCAAAATAAGAAGAATTTTTTCCTTTTGCCCCAAAATATGGGGAATTTCAGCATTTTACCTCAAAATAAGAAGAATTTCAGCCTTTTTGCCCCAAAATAAGAAAAATTTCTGCAATTTTGCCCCAAAATAAGGGGAATTTCTTCCTTTTTGCCCCAAAATAAAGGATATTTCAGTCTTTTTACCTGAAAATAAGTGAAATTTCTGCAATTTTGCCCCAAATAAGGAAAATTTCTGCAATTTTGCCCCAAAATAAGGTAAATTCCTGCAATTTTGCCCCAAAATAAGTGGAATTTTTGAGTTTTGCCCCAAAATAAGGAGAATTTCTGTCTTTTTGCCCCAACATATAAGGAATTTCTGCCTTTTTGCCCCACAATTAGGGGAATTTCTGTCTTTTTTGCCCCAAAATAAGGAAAATTTCTGACTTATTACCCTGAAATAAGTGAAATGTCTGCAATTTTGCCCCAAAATAAGAAAAATTTCTGCCTTTTTGCACCCAAATAAGGGGAATTTCAGCCTTTTTACCTCAAAATAAGGGGAATTTCTGCATTTTTGCCACAAAATATTAGGAATTTCTGCCTTTTTGCCCCAAAATAAGAAAAATTTCTGCCATTTTTACCTGAAATAAGGGAAATTTCTGCAATTTTGCCCCAAAATAAGTGAAATTTCTGCAATTTTGCCCCAAAATAAGGGAAATTTCTGGAATTTTGCCCCAAAATAAGTGGAAATTCTGAGTTTTGTCCCAAAATAAGGAGAATTTTTGTCTTTTTGCCCCAACATATAGGGAATTTCTGCCTTTTTGCCCCACAATTTGGGGATTTTCTGCAATTGTGCTCCAAAATACGGGGAATTTCTGCCTTTTTGCCCAAAAATAAGGGGAATGTATACCTTTTGCCACAAAAAAGGGAAATTTCTTCATTTTTGCCGCAAAATAAGAGGCATTTCTGCCTTCTTACCTCAAAATAACTGAAATTTCTGCCTTTTTACCCAAAAATAAACGGAATTTCTCTCTTTTTGTTCCAAAATAAAAGGAATTTTTGAATATTTCCCTGAAATAGGTGAAATTTCTGCAATTTTGCCCCAAAATAAGGGAAATTTCTGCCTTTTTGCCACAAAAGAAAGGGAATTTCTGTCTTTTTGCCTCAAAATAAGGGTTTCTCTGCCTTTTTGCCCAAAAATATGGGGAATTTCTGCATTTTCCCCAAAATAAAGAAAATTTCTGCAATTTTGTACCAAAATAAAAGAAATTTCTGCCTTTTCCCCAAAATAAGAGAAATTTCTGTGCTTTTTCTCTGAAATAAGTGAAATTTCTGCAATTTTGCCCCAAAATAAGGGGAATTTCTGACTTCTTGTACTGAAATAAGAAGAATTTCTGTCTTTTTGTTCCAAAATAATGTGAATTTCTGCATTTTCCCTCAAAATTAGGGGAATATGTGCAATTTTGCTTCAAAATACGGAGAAATCTGCCTTATTGCACAAAAATAAAAGGAATTTCTGCATTTTTGCACCAATATAAGGGGAATTTCTGAAATTTAGCTTTAAAATACGGGGAATTTCTGCGTTATTGTCCGAAATAAAGTGGAATTTCTGCCTTTTTGCCCTGAAATATTTGAAATTTCTGCAATTTTACCCCAAAATAAGGGGAATTTCTGTTTTTGGCCCCAAAATTAGGGGAATTTCTGCTTTTTGCCCCAAAATAAGGCAAATTTCTGACTTTTTGCCCTGAAATAATTGAAATTTCTGCAATTTTGCCCCAAAATAATAGGAATTTCTGCCTTTTTGCCGAAAATAAGGGGAATTTCATCATTTTACCTCTAAATAAGGGGAATTTCTGCATTTTTGCCACAAAATATAGGGAATTTCTGCCCTATTGCCCTTAAATAAGGAAAATTTCTGCTTTTCTGCCCCAATTAACGGGAATTTCTGCCTTTTTGCCACAAAGTAAAGAGAATTTCTGCCTTTTTGCCGCAAAATAACGGGAATTTCAGCCTTTTTACCTCAAAATAAGAAGAATTTCTGCCTTTTTCCCCAAAATATGGGTAATTTTTGCCTTTTTGTTCC
Organism: Micromys minutus; assembly: GCF_963924665.1. Taxonomy (NCBI): domain Eukaryota; kingdom Metazoa; phylum Chordata; class Mammalia; order Rodentia; family Muridae; genus Micromys; species Micromys minutus. The sequence continues at coordinate 692,314 of NW_027667958.1, forward strand.
AAAATAAGGAAAATTTCTACAATTTTGTATCAAAATAAAAGAAATTTCTGCTTTTTGCCCCAAAATAAAAGGAATTTCTGACTTTTTGCCCTGAAATAAATGAAATTCCTGCAATTATGTCTGAAAATAAGGGAAATTTGTGCCTTTTTGCCCCCAAATGAGGGGAATTTCTGACTTTTTGCCCCAAAATATGGGGAATTTCAGGATTTTACCTCAACATAAGGGGAATTTCAGCCTTTTTGCACCAAAATATGGGGAATTTCTGACTCTTTGCCCCAAAATAATAAAAATTTCTGCAATTTTGTACCAAAATAAAAAAAATTTCTGCCTTTTTTCCCCGCAAAAAAAATTTCCGCCTTTTTTCCCTGAAATAAGTGAAATTTCTGCAATTTTGCCTCAAAATAAGGGAAATTTCTGCAATATTGCCCCAATGTAAAGGAAATTTCTGCAATTTTGCCCCAAAATAAGGGGAATTTCTGACTGTTTGCTCCCGAAAAAGGAGATTTTGTGTCTTTTTGCCCCAAAATAGGGAGAATTTCTGCCTCTTTGCCCGAAAATTATGAGAATTTCTGCAATTTTGCTTCAAAATACGAGGAATTTCTGCCTTTTAGCCCCAAAATAAAAAGAATTTCTGCATTTTACCTCAAAATAAGAATAATTTCTGCCTTTTGCCTCAAAATAAGGGGAACTTTCTGCCTTTTTGTTTCAAAATACGAAAAATTTCTTCAATTTTGTACCATAATAAAAGAAATTTCTGCTTTTTGCCCCAAAATAAAAGGAATTTCTGACTTTTTGCCCTGAAATAAATGAAATTCCTGCAATTATGCCCGAAAATAAGGGAAATATGTGCCTTTTTGCCCCCAAATGAGGGGAATTTCTGCCTTTTTGCCCCAAAATATGTGGAATTTCAGGATTTTACCTCAAAATAAGTAGAATTTTAGCCTTTTTGCCACAAAATAAGAAAAATTTCTGCAAGTCTGTAACAAAATAAAAGAAATTTCTATAATTTTGCCCCAAAATAAGGGAAATTTCTGATTTTTGCACCAAAATAAGGAGAATTTCTCTATTTTTGCCCCAAAATAAAGGGAATTTCTGCCTTTTTGCCCCAAAATTAGGGGAGTTTCTGCAATTTTGCTTCAAAATACGAGGAATTTCTGCCTTTTTACCCGAAATTAAGTGGATTTTCTGCCTTTTTGCCCCCAAATAAGGGAAATTTCTGCAATTTTATCCCAAAAGAAGGGAAATTTCTGCCTTATTGCCCCCAAATAAGGGGAATTTCTGCCATTTTGCCCTGAAATATGTGAAATTTCTGATATTTTAACCCAAAATAAGGTGAATTTCTGCCTTTTTGCCCCAAAATAATTGGAATTTCTGCCTTTTTGCCCCAAAATAAGAAAAATTTTTGCATTTTTTCTCTGAAATAAGTGAAATTTCTGCAATTTTGTCCTAAAATAAGGGAAATTTCTGCAATTTTTCCCCATAATAAGGGAAATTTCTGCAATTTTGCCTCAAAAGAAGGGGAATTTCTGTTTTTGCCCCCAAATAAGGGAAATTTCTGCAATTTTGCCCTAAAATAAGGGGATTTTCTGCCTTTTTTGCCGAAAATAAGGGGAATTTCTGACATTTTGCCGTAAAATAAGTGAAATTTCTGCAGTTTTACCCCAAAATAAGGGGAATTTCTGCCTTTTTGCCCAAAAATTAGAGGAATTTCTGCAATTTTGCTCCAAAATACGGGTAATTTCTGCCTTTTTGCCCGAAAATAAAGGGAATGTATACCTTTTTGCCATAAAAAAGCAAATTTCTTCATTTTTGCCCCAAAATAAGGGGATTTTCTACCTTTTTGACTCAAAATAAGTGCAATTTCTGCCTTTTCCCCAAAATAAACAAAATTTCTGTCTTTTTGCCCCAAAATAAGGGGAATTTCAGCCTTTTTACCTAAAAATAAGGGGAATTTCTGCCTTTTTGCCCCAAAATATGGGGAATTTCTGACTTTTTGCCCCAAAATAAGAAAAATTTCTGCAATTTTGTATCAAAATAAAAGAAATTTCTGCCTTTTTGCCTCCCAAAAAAAATTTCCGCCTTTTTTCCCTGAAATAAGTGAAATTTCTGCAATTTTGCCCCAAAATAAGGGAAATTTCTGCAATTTTGCCCTAAATAAGGGAAATTTCTGCAAATTTGCCCCAAAATAAGGGAAATTTCTGCAATTTTGCCCCAATGTAAAGGAAATTTCTGCAATTTTGCCCCAAAAGAAGGGGAATTTCTGACTGTTTGCTCCCGATAAAGGAGATTTTCTGTATTTTTGCCACAAAATAAGGGGAATTTCTGCCTTTTTGCCCGAAAATTATGAGAATTTCTGCAATTTTGCTTCAAAATACGGGGAATTTCTGCATTTTAGCCCCAAAATAAAAAGAATTTCTGCATTTTACCTCAAAATAAGAATAATTTCTGCTTTTTGCCTCAAAATAAGGGGAATTTTCTGCCTTTTTGTTTCATAATAAGAAAAATTTCTTCAATTTTGTACCATAATAAAAGAAATTTCTGCTCTTTGCCCCAAAATAAAAGGAATTTCTGACTTTTTGCCCTGAAATAAATGAAATTTCTGCAATTTTGCCCGAAAATAAGGGAAATTTGTGCCTCTTTGTCCCAAAATAAGAAGAAGTTTTGCCTTTTTCCCCAAAATATGGGGAATTTCAGCATTTTACCTCAAAATAAGAATTTCAGCCTTTTTGCTTCAAAATAAGGAAAATTTCGGCAATTTTGCCCCAAAATAAGGGGAATTTCTTCCTTTTTGCCCCAAAATAAAGGATATTTCAGCCTTTTTACCTGAAAATAAGTGAAATTTCTGGTATTTTGCCCCAAATAAGGGAAATTTCTTCAATTTTGCCCCAAAATAAGGTAAATTCCTGCAATTTTGCCCCAAAATAAGTGGAATTTCTGAGTTTTGCCCCAAAATAAGGAGAATTTCTGTCTTTTTGCCCCAACATATAGGGAATTTCTGCCTTTTTGCCCAACAATTAGGGGAATTTCTTCATTTTTGCTCCAAAATAAGGGGAATTTCTGCCTTTTTGCCTTCAAAGAAGTGGAATTTCTGTATTTTCCCCCCAAAACAAAGGGAATTTCTGTCTTTTTTGCCCCAAAATAAGGAAAATTTCTGACTTATTACCCTGAAATAAGTGAAATGTCTGCAATTTTGCCCCAAAATAAGAAAAATTTCTGCCTTTTTGCCCCCAAATAAGGGGAATTTAAGCCTTTTTACCTCAAAATAAGGGGAATTTCTGCATTTTTGCCACAAAATATTAGGAAATTCTGCCTTTTTGCCCCAAAATAAAAAAAATTTCTGCCATTTTTACCTGAAATAAGTGAAATTTCTGCAATTTTGCACCAAAATAAGTGAAATTTCTGCAATTTTGCCCCAAAATAAGGGAAATTTCTGGAATTTTGCCCCAAAATAAGTGGAATTTCTGAGTTTTGCCCCAAAATAAAGAGAATTTCTGCCTTTTTGCCCCACAATTAGGGGAATTTCTGCAATTTTGCTCCAAAATACGGGGAATTTCTGCCTTTTTGCCGAAAATAAGGGGAATGCATACTTTTTTGCCATAAAAAAGGGAAATTTCTTCATTTTTGCCCCAAATGAAGGGAAATTTCTGCCTTTTTGCCCTGAAATATGTGAAATTTCTGCAATTTTAGCCCAAAATAAGGTGAATTCCTGCCTTTTTGCCATCAAAATAATGGGAATTTCTGCCTTTTTGCCCTACCATTAGGGGATTTTCTGCAATTGTGCTCCAAAATATGGGGAATTTCTGCTTTTTTGCCCGAAAATAAGGGGAATGTATACCTTTTGCCACAAAAAAGGGAAATTTCTTCATTTTTGCTGCAAAATAAGAGGAATTTCTGCCTTCTTACCTCAAAATAAGTGAAATTTCTGCCTTTTTACCCAAAAGTAAACGGAATTTCTGTCTTTTTGCCCCAAAATAAAAGCAATTTTTGAATTTTGCCCTGAAATAAGTGAAATTTCTGCAATTTTGCCCCAAAATAAGGGAAATTTCTGGAATTTTGCCCCAAAATAAATGGAATTTCTGAGTTTTGCCCGAAAATAAGGAGAATTTCTGTCTTTTTGCCCCAACATATCGGGAATTTCTGCCTTTTTGCCCCACAATTAGGGGAATTTCTGCAATTTTGCTCCAAAATACGGGGAATTTCTGCCTTTTTGCCCGAAATTAAGGGGATTTTCTGCCTTTTTGCCCCCAAACAAGGGAAATTTCTGCAATTTTAACCCAAAATATGAAGAATTTCTGCCTTTTTACCCCCAAATAAGGGGAATTTCTGCCTTTTTGCCCTGAAATATGTGAAATGTTTGAAATTTTACCCCAAAAGAAGGTGAATTTCTGTCTTTGATCCCCAAAATAATGGAAATTTCTGCATTTTGCCCTAAAATAAAAAAAATTTTTGTTTTTTTCTCTGAAATAAATGAAATTTCTGCAATTTTGCCTTACAATAAAAGAAATTTCTGCAATTTTTCCCCATAATAAAGGAAATTTCTGCAATTTTTTCTAAAATAAGGGGAATTTCTGATTTTTGCCACAAAATAAGGGGAATTTCTGCATTTTTGCCTTAAAATAAAGAAAATTACTGCATCTTTTACCCCAAAATTAGGTGAATTTCTGCAATTTTGCTCCAAAATACGGGAATTTTCTCCCTTTTCGCCGAAAATGAAGTGAATTTCTGCCATTTTGCCGCGAAATAAGTGAAATTTCTGCAGTTTTACCCCAAAATAAGGGGAAGTTCTGCGTTTTTGCCCCAAAATTAGAGGAATTTCTGCAATTTTGCTCCAAAATACAGGGAATTTCTGCCTTTTTGCCCGAAAATAAAAAGAATGTATACCTTTTGCCATAAAAAAGGGAAATTTCTTCATTTTTACTCCAAAATAAGGGGATTTTCCGCCTTTTTGACTCAAAATAAGTGCAATTTCTGACTTTTCCCCAAAAATAAACGGAATTTCTGACTTTTTGCCCTGAAATAAGTTAAATTTCTAAAATTTTTCCCCAAAAATAAGGGAAATATCTGCTTTTTGCCCCAAAATAAGGGGAATTTCTGACTTTTTGCCCCAAAATAAGGGGAATTTCTGCATACTTGCCCCAAATAATGGGAAATTTCTGACTTTTTGCCCCAAAATAAGAAAAATTTCTGCAATTTATACCAAAATAAAAAAAATTTCTGCCTTTCTGCCCCAAAATAAGAAAATTTCTGCTTTTTTTTCTGAAATAAGTAAAATTTCTGCAATTTTGCCTCAAAATAAGTGAAATTTCTGCAATTTTGCCCCAAGAGAAGGGAAATTTCTGGAATTGTGCCCCAAAGTAAGTGGTATTTCTGAGTTTTGCCCCAAAATAAGATGAATTTCTGTATTTTTGCTCCAACATATAGGGAATTTATGCCTTTTTTCCCCACAATTAGGGGAATTTCTGCAATTTTGCTCTAAAATACGGGGAATTTCTGCCTTTTTGCCCGAAAATAATAAGAGTGCATACCTTTTTGCCATAAAAAAAATGAAATTTCTTAATTTTTGCTCCAAAATAAGGGGAATTTCTGCTTTTTTGCCTCTAAATAAGTGGAATTTTTGTTTTTTCCCCCAAACAAAGGGAATTTCTGTCTTTTTTGCTCCAAAATAAAAAAAATTTCTGACTTATTACCCTGAAATAAGTGAAATTTCTGCAATTTTGCCCCAAAATACGGGAAATTTCTGCCTTTTTGCCTCCAAAAAAGGGGAATTTCAGCCTTTTTACCTCAAAACAAGGGGAATTTCTTCATTTTTACCCCAAAATAATTGGATTTTCTGCCTTTTTGACTCAAAATAAGTGAAATTTCTGCAATTTTTGCCCAAAATAAGGGAAATGTCTGCTTTTTGCCCCAAAATAAGGGGAATTTCAGCATTTTTACCTCAAAATAAGGGGAATTTCTGCATTTTTGCCCCAAAATATGGGAAATTTCTGCCTTTTTGCCAAAAATAAAAAAATTTCTGCAATTTTGTACCAAAATAAAAGAAATTTCTGTCTTTTTTTCCCTGAAATAAGTGAAATTTCTGCAATTTTGCCCCAAAATAAGTGAAATTTCTGCAATTTTGCCCCAAAATAAGAAAAATTTTTGGAATTTTGCCCCAAAATAAGTGGAATTTCTGAGTTTTGCCTAAAATAAGTAGAATTTCTGTCTTTTTGCCCCAACACATAGGGAATTTCTGCCTTTTTGCCCCACAATTAGGGGAATTTCTGCAATTTTGCTCAAAAATACGGGGAATTTCTGTCTTTTTGCCCGAAAATAAGAAAAATGCATAACTTTTTGCCATAAAAAAGGGAAATTTCTTCATTTTCGCTGCAAAATAAGGGGAATTTCTGCTTTTTTGCCTCTAAATAAGTGGAATTTCTGTCTTTTTCCCCCAAAACATAGAGAATTTGTGTCTTTTTTGCCCCAAAATAAGGAAAATTTCTGACTTATTACCCTGAAATAAATGAAATATCTGCAATTTTGCCCCAAAATAAGGGAAATTTCTGCTTTTTGCAACCAAATAAGGGGAATTTTAGACTTTTTACCTCGAAATAAGGGGATTTTCTGCATTTTTGCCCCAAAATATGAGAAATTTCTGCCTTTTTGCCCCAAATTAAGAAAATTTCTGCTTTTTTTTCTGAAATAAGTGAAATTTCTGCAATTTTGCGTCAAAATAAGTGAAATTTCTGAGTTTTGCTCTAAAATAAGGAGAATTTCTGTCTTTTTGCCCAAACATATAGGGAATTTCTGCCTTTTTGTCCCACAATTAGGGGAATTTCTGCAATTTTGCTCCAAAATACGGGGAATTTCTGCTTTTTAGCCTGAAAATAAGAAGAATGCATACCTTTTGCCACAAAAAAAGGAAATTTCTTCATTTTTGCTCCAAAATAAGGGGAATTTCTGCTTTTTTGCTTCTAAATAAGTGGAATTTCTGACTTTTTCCCCCAAAACAAAAGGAATTTCTGTCTTTTTTTCCCCAAATAAGGAAAATTTCTGACTTATTACCCTGAAATAAGTGAAATTTCTGCAATTTTGTCCCAGAATAAGGGAAATTTCTGCTTTTTGCCCCCAAATAAGGGGAATTTCTGCCTTTTTACCTCAAAATAAGGGGAATTTTTGCAATTTTACCACAAAATATTTGGAATCTCTGCCTTTTTGCCCCAAAATGAGGAAAATTTCTGCCTTTTTACCATGAAATAAGTGAAATTTCTGCAATTTTGCCCCAAAATAAGTGAAATTTCGGCAATTTTGCCACAAAATAAGGGAAATTTCTGGAATTTTGCCCCAAAATATGTGGAATTTCTGAGTTTTGCCCCAAAATAAGGAGAATTTCTGTCTTTTTCCCCAACATATAGGGAATTTCTGCCTTTTGCCCCACAATTAGGGGAATTTCTGCAATTTTGCTCCAAAATACGGGTAATTTCTGCTTTTTAGCCCAAAAATAAGTGGAATGTATACATTTTGCCACAAAAAAGAAAAATTTCTTAATTTTTACTCCAAAATAAAAGGAATTTCTGCTTTTTTGCCTCTAAAAAAGTGGAATTTCTGTCTTTTTCCCCCAAAACAAAGGGAATTTCTGTGTTTTTTGCCCCAAAATAAGGAAAATTTCTGACTTATTACCCTGAAATAAGTGAAATTTATGCAATTTTGCCTCAAAATAAGTGAAATTTCTGCCTTTTTGCCCCCAAATAAGGGGAATTTCAGCCTTTTTACCTCAAAATAAGAGAAATTTCTGCATTTTTGCCACAAAATATGGGAGATTTCTGCCTTTTTGCCCCAAAATAAGAAAAATTTCTGCAATTTTGTACCAAAATAAAAGAAATTTCTGCCTTTTTGCACCAAAATAAATAAATTCTGCTTTTTTCTGAAATAAGTGAAATTTCTTCAATTTTGCCCCAAAATAAGTGAAATTTCTGCAATTTTGCCCTAAAATAAGGGAAATTTCTGGAATTTTGCACCAAAATAAGTGGAATTTCTGAGTTTTGCCCCAAAATAAGGAGAATTTCTGTCTTTTTGCCCCAACATATAGGGAATTTCTGCCTTTTTGCCCCACAATTAGGGGAATTTCTGCAATTTTGCTCCAAAATACGGGGAATTTCTGCCTTTTTGCCCGAAAATAAGAAGAATGCATAGCTTTTTACCATAAAAAAGGGAAATTTCTTTATTTTTGCTCCAAAATAAGGGGAATTTCTGCAATTTTGATACAAAATACGGGGAATTTCTGCTTTTTAGCCCGAAAATAAGCGGAATGTATACCTTTTGCCACAAAAAAAGATAAATTTCTTCATTTTTGCTCCAATAAAGAAGAATTTCTGCTTTTTTGCCTCTAAATAAGTGGAATTTCTGTCTTTTTCCCCCAAAACAAAGGGAATTTCTGTTTTTTGCCCCAAAGTAAGATGAATTTCTGACTTATTACCCTGAAATAAGTGAAATTTCTGCAATTTTGCCTCAAAATAAGGGAAATTTCTGTTTTTTGCCCCCAAATAAGGGAAATTTCAGCCTTTTTACCTCAAAATAAGAGGAATTTATGCATTTTTGCCCCAAAATATAGGGGATTTCTGCTTTTTGCCCCCAAATAAGAAAAATTTCTGCAATTTTGTACCAAAATAAAAGAAATTTCTGCCTTTTTGCACCAAAATAAGAAAATTTCTGCTTTTTTTTCTGAAATAATTGAAATTTCTGCAATTTTGCCAAAATAAGTGAAATTTCTGCAATTTTGCCCCAAAATAAGTGAAATTTCTGCAATTTTGTTCCAAAATAAGTGGAATTTCTGAGTTTTGCCCCAAAATAAAAAGAATTTCTGTATTTTTGCCCCAACATATAGCAAATTTCTGCCTTTTTGTCCCACAATTAGGGGAATTTCTGCAATTTTGTTCCAAAATACGGGGAATTTCTGCTTTTTAGCCTGAAAATAAGAAGAATGCATACCTTTTGCCACAAAAAAAGGAAATTTCTTCATTTTTGCTCCAAAATAAGGGGAATTTCTGCTTTTTTGCTTCTAAATAAGTGGAATTTCTGTCTTTTCCCCCCAAAACAAAAGGAATTTCTGTCTTTTTTGCCCCAAATAAGGAAAATTTCTGACTTATTACCCTGAAATAAGTGAAATTTCTGCAATTTTGTCCCAGAATAAGGGAAATTTCTGCTTTTTGCCCCCAAATAAGGGGAATTTCTGCCTTTTTACCTCAAAATAAGGGGAATTTTTGCAATTTTACCACAAAATATTTGGAATCTCTGCATTTTTGCCCCAAAATGAGGAAAATTTCTGCCTTTTAACCATGAAATAAGTGAAATTTCTGCAATTTTACCCCAAAATAAGGGAAATTTCTGCAATTTTGCCCCAATGTAAAGGAAATTTCTGCAATTTTGCCACAAAATAAGGGAAATTTCTGGAATTTTGCCCCAAAATAAGTGGAATTTCTGAGTTTTGCCCCAAAATAAGGAGAATTTCTGTCTGTTTGCCCTAACATATAGGGAATTTCTGCATTTTGCCCCACAGTTAGGGGAATTTCTGCAATTTTGCTCCAAAATACGGGTAATTTCAGCTTTTTAGCCCAAAAATAAGTGGAACGTATACATTTTGCCACAAAAAAAGGAAATTTCTTCATTTTTACTCCAAAATAAAAGGAATTTCTGCTTTTTTGCCTCTAAAAAAGTGGAATTTCTGTCTTTTTCCCCCAAAACAAAGGGAATTTCTGTGTTTTTTGCCCCAAAATAAGAAAAATTTCTGACTTATTACCCTGATGAAATAAGTGAAATTTATGCAATTTTGCCTCAAAATAAGTGAAATTTCTGCAATTTTGGCCCAAAATAAGGGAAATTTTTGGAATTTTGCCCCAAAGTAAGTGGAATTTCTGAGTTTTGCCCCAAAATAGGGAGATTTTCTGTTTTTTTGCTCTAACTTACAGGGAATTTCTGCCTTTTTGCCCCACAATTAGCGGAATTTTTGCAATTTTGCTCCAAAATACGGGTAATTTCTGCTTTTTAGCCTGAAAATAAGGGGAATGTATACCATTTGCCACAAAAAAGAAATTTCTTCATTTTTACTCCAAAATAAAAGGAATTTCTGCTTTTTTGCCCCAAAATAAGAAAAATTTCTGACTGACTACTCTGAAATAAGTGAAATTTCTGCAATTTTGCCCCAAAATTAGAAAAATTTCTGCCTTTTTGCCTCCAAATAAGGGGAATTTCAGCCTTTTTACCTCAAAATAAGAGGAATTTCTGCATTTTTGTCCCAAAATATGGGAGATTTCTGCCTTTTTGCCCCAAAATATGAAAAATTTCTGCAATTTTGTACCAAAATAAAAGAAATTTCTGCCTTTTTGCACCAAAATAAGAAAATTTCTGCTTTTTTTTCTGAAATAAGTGAAATTTCTGCAATTTTGCCCCAAAATAACAGAAATTTCTGCAATTTTGCTCCCAAATAAAGGAAATTTCTGGAATTTTGCCTTAAAATAAGTGGAATTTCTGAGTTTTGCCCCAAAATAAGGAGAATTTCTGTCTTTTTGCCCTAACATATAGGGAATTTCTGCCTTTTCGCCCCACAATTAGGGGAATTTCTGCAATTTTGCTCCAAAATAGGGGAATTTCAGCATTTTTGCCTCTAAATAAGTGGAATTTCTGTCTTTTTCCCCCAAAAGAAAGGGAATTTCTGTTTTTTTGCTCCAAATTAAGGAAAATTTCTGACTTATTACCCTGAAATAAGTGAAATTTCTGCAATTTTGCCCCAAAATAAGTGAAATTTCTGCAATTTTGCAACAAAATAAGGGAAATTTCTGGAATTTTGCCCCAAAATAAGTGGAATTTCTGAGTTTTGCCCCAAAATTAGGAGAATTTCTGTCTTTTTGCCCCAACATATAGGCAATTTCTGCCTTTTTGCCACACAATTAGGGGAATTTCTGCAATTTTGCTCCAAAATACGGGGAATTTCTGCTTTTTAGCCTGAAAATAAGGGGAATGTATACTTTTTGCCACAAAAAAAAAAAATTTCTTCATTTTTACTCCAAAATAAAATGAATTTTTGCTTTTTTGCCGCTAAAAAAGTGGAATTTCTGCCTTTTTCCCTCAAAACAAAAAGAATTTCTGTCTTTTTTGCCCCAAAATAAAGAAAATTTCTGACTTATTACAATGAAATAAGTGAAATTTCTGCAATTTTGCCTCAAAATAAGGGAAATTTCTGCCTTTTTGCCCCCAAATAATGGGAATTTCAGCCTTTTTACCTCAAAATAAGAGAAATTTCTTCATTTTTGCCCCAAAATATGGGAGATTTCTGCCTTTTTGCCCCAAAATAAGAAAAATTTCTGCAATTTTGTACCAAAATAAAAGAAATTTCCTCCTTTTTGCACCAAAATAAGAAAATTTCTGCTTTTTTTTCTGAAATAAGTGAAATTTCTGCAATTTTGCCCCAAAATAAGTGAAATTTCTGCAATTTTGCCCCAAAATACGGGAAATTTCTGGAATTTTGCCCCAATATCAGTGGAATTTCTGAGTTTTGACCCAAAATAAGGAGAATTTGTTTCTTTTTGCCCCAACATATAGGGAATTTCTGCCTTTTTGCCCCACAATTAGGGGAATTTCTGCAATTTTGCTCCAAAATACTGGGAATTTCTGCTTTTTTGCCCGAAAATAAGAAGAATGCATACCTTTTTGCCATAAAAAAGGGAAATTTCTTCATTTTTGCTCCAAAATAAGAGAAATTTCTGCTTTTTTGCCTCTAAAAAAGTGGAATTTCTGTCTTTTCCCCCCAAAACAAAGGGAATTTCTGTTTTTTTTGCCCCAAAATAACGAAAATTTCTGACTTATTACTCTGAAATATGTGAAATTTCTGCAATTTTGCCCCAAAATAAGAGAAATTCTTCTTTTTTGCCCCCATATAAGGGGAATTTCAGCCTTTTTACCTCAAAATAAGAAAAATTTCTGCATTTTTGCCCCAAAATATGAGAAATTTATGCCTTTTTGCCCCAAAATTAGGGGAGTTTCTGCAATTTTGCTTCAAAATACAGGGAATTTCTGCCTCTTTTTCCGAAAATAAGGGGAACTTCTGCCGATTTGCCCCAAATAATAGGAATTTCTGCATTTTTGCCCCAATATTAGGGGAATTTCTGCAATTTTGCTCCAAAATACGGGAAATTTCTGCTTTTTTGCCAAAAATTAAGGGGATTTTCTGCCTTTTTGCCCCCAAACAAGGGACATTTCTGCAATTTTATCCCAAAATAAGGGGAATTTCTGCCTTTTTGCCCACAAATAAGGGGAATTTCTACCTTTTTGCCCTGAAATATGTGAAATGTCTGCAATTTTACCACAAAATAAGGTGAATTTCTGCCTTTTGCCCCAAAATAATGGGAATTTCTGCATTTTGCCCTAAAATAAGAAAAGTTTTTGCTTTTTTTCTCTGAAATAAGTGAAATTTCTGCAATTTTGCCTCAAAATAAGGGAAATTTCTGCACTTTTGCCCCCAAATAAGGGGAATTTCAGCCTTTTTACCTCAAAATAAAAGGAATTTCTGCATTTTTGCCCCAAAATATGGGAGATTTCTGCCTTTTTGCCCCAAAATAAGAAAAATTTCTGCAATTTTGTAACAAAATAAAAGAAATTTCTGCCTTTTTGCACCAAAATAAGAAAATTCTGCTTTTTTTCTGAAATAAGTGAAATTTATGTAATTTTGCCTGAAAATAAGTGAAATTTCTGCAATTTTGCCCCAAAATAAGGGAAATTTCTGGAATTTTGCCCCAAAATAAGTGGAATTTCTGAGTTTTGCCCCAAAATAAGGAGAATTTCTGTCTTTTTGCCCCAACATATACGGAATTTCTGCCTTTTTGCCCCACAATTAGGGGAATATCTGCAAATTTGCTCCAAAATACGGGGAATTTCTGCCTTTTTGCCCGAAAATAAAGGGAATGTATACCTTTTGCCACAAAAAAAGAAATTTCTTCATTTTTACTCCAAAATGAAAGGAATTTCTGCTTTTTTGCCTCTAAAAAAGTGGAATTACTGTCTTTTTCCCCCAGAACATAGGGAATTTCTGTCTTTTTTGCCCCAAAATAAGGAAAATTTCTGACTTATTACCCTGAAAAAAGTGAAATTTCTGCAATTTTGCCCCAAAATAAGTGAAATTTCTGCAATTTTGCCCCAAAATAAGGGAAATTTCTGCAATTTTGCCCCAAAATAAGTGGAATTTCTGAGTTTTTCACCAAAATAAGGAAAATTTCTGTATTTTGCCCCAACATATAGGGAATTTCTGCCTTTTTGCCCCACAATTAGTGGAATTTCTGCAATTTTGCTCTAAAATAGGGGGAATTTCTGCCTTTTTGCCCGAAAATAAGAAGAATGCATACCTTTTTGCCATAAAAAAGGGAAATTTCTTCATTTTTGCTCCAAAATAAGGGGAATTTCTGCATTTTTGCCTCTAAATAAGTGGAATTTCTGTCTTTTTCCCTGAAAACAAAGGGAATTTCTGTCTTTTTTGCCCCAAAGTAAGAAAAATTTCTGACTTAGTACCCTGAAATAAGTGAAATTTCTGCAATTTTGCCCCAAAATATGGGAAATTTCTGCCTTTTTGCCCCCAAATAAGGGGAATTTAAGCCTTTTTACCACAAAATAAGGGGAATTTCTGCATTTTTGCCTCAAAATATGGGAAATTTCTGCCTTTTTGCTCCAAAATAAGAAAATTTCTGCTTTTTTTCCCTGAAATAAGTGAAATTTCTACAATTTTGCCCCAAAATAAGTGAAATTTCTGCAATTTTGGCCAAAAATAAGGGAAATTTCTGAAATTTTGTTCCAAAATAAGTGGAATTTCTGAGTTTTACCCCAAAATAAGGAGAATTTCTGTCTTTTTGCCCCAACATATAGGGAATTTCTGCAATTTTACTCCAAAATAAGGGGAATTTCTGCCTTTTTGCCTAAAAATAAGAAGAATGCATACCTTTTGGCTATAAAAAGGGAAATTTCTGCAATTTTTCTCCAAAATAAGGGGAATTTCTGCTTTTTTGCCTCTAAATAAATGGAATTTCTGTCTTTTTCCACCCATACAAATAGAATTTCTGTATTTTTTGCCTCAAAATAAGGAAAATTTCTGACTTATAATCCTGAAATAAGTGAAATTTCTGCAATTTTGTCTCAAAATAAGGGAAATTTCTTCCTTTTTGCCCCCAAATAAGGGAAATTTCAGCCTTTTTACCTCAAAATAAGAGGAATTTCTGCATTTTTGCCCCAAAATATGAAGATTTCTGCCTTTTTGCCCCAAAATAAGAAAAATTTCTGCAATTTGTACCAAAATAAAAGAAATTTCTGCCTTTTTGCACCAAAATAAATAAATTCTGCTTATTTTTCTGAAATAAGTGAAATTTCTGCAATTTTGCCCCAAAATAAGTAAAATTTCTGCAATTTTGCCCCAAAATAAGGGAAATTTCTGGAATTTTGCCCCCAAAATAAGTGGAATTTCTGAGTTTTACCCCAAAATAAGGAGAATTTCTGTCTTTTTGCCCCAACATATAGGGAATTTCTGTTTTTTTGCCCCACAATTAGGGGAATTTCTGCAATTTTGCTTCAAAATACGGGGAATTTCTGCCTTTTTGCCCGAAAATAAGAATAATGCATACCTTTTTGCCATAAAAAAGGGAAATTTCTTCATTTTTGCTCCAAAATAAGGGGAATTTCTGCTTTTTTGCCTCTAAATAAGTGGAATTTCTGTCTTTTTCCCCCAAAACAAAGGGAATTTCTGTCCTTTTGGCCCCAAAATAAGGAAAATTTCTGACTTATTACCCTGAAATAAGTGAAATTTCTGCAATTTTGCCCCAAAATAAGGGAAATTTCTGCCTTTTTGCCCCCAAATAAGGGAAATTTCAGCTTTTTTACCTCAAAATAAGGGGAATTTCCGCATTTTTGCCACAAAATATTAGGAAATTTTTCCTTTTTGCCCCAAAATAAGAAAAATTTCTGCCTTTTTTCCCTGAAATAAGTGAAATTTCTGCAATTTTACCCCAAAATAAGTGAAATTTCTGCAATTTTGCTTTAAAATAAGAAAAATTTCTAGAATTTTGCCCCAAAATAAGTGGAATTTCTGAGTTTTGCCCCAAAATAAGGAGAATTTCTGTCTTTTTGCCCCAACATATAGGGAATTTCTGCCTTTTTGCCCTAAAATTAGGGGAATTTTTGCAATTTTGCTCGAAAATACGGGGCATTTCTGCCTTTTTGCCCGAAAATAAGAAAAATGCATACCTTTTTGCCATAAAAAAGGGAAATTTCTACATTTTTACTCCAAAATAAAAGTTATTTCTGCTTTTTTGCCTCTAAAAAAGTGGAATTTCCTTCTTTTCCCCCCAAAACAAAGGGAATTTCTGTTTTTTTTGCCCCAAAATAACGAAAATTTATGACTTATTACTCTGAAATAAGTGAAATTTCTGCAATTTTGCCCCAAAATAAGAGAAATTCTTCTTTTTTGCCCCCAAATAAGGGGAATTTCAGCCTTTTTACCTCAAAATAAGAAAAATTTCTGCATTTTTGCCCCAAAATATGAGAAATTTATGCCTTTTTGTCCCAAAATTAGGGGAGTTTCTGCAATTTTGCTTCAAAATACAGGGAATTTCTGCCTCTTTTTCCGAAAATAAGGGGAACTTCTGCCGATTTGCCCCAAATAATAGGAATTTCTGCATTTTTGCCCCAATATTAGGGGAATTTCTGCAATTTTGCTCCAAAATACGGGAAATTTCTGCTTTTTTGCCAAAAATTAAGGGGATTTTCTGCCTTTTTGCCCCCAAACAAGGGACATTTCTGCAATTTTATCCCAAAATAAGGGGAATTTCTGCCTTTTTGCCCACAAATAAGGGGAATTTCTACCTTTTTGCCCTGAAATATGTGAAATGTCTGCAATTTTACCACAAAATAAGGTGAATTTCTGCCTTTTGCCCCAAAATAATGGGAATTTCTGTATTTTGCCCTAAAATAAGAAAAGTTTTTGCTTTTTTTCTCTGAAATAAGTGAAATTTCTGCAATTTTGCCTCAAAATAAGGGAAATTTCTGCCCTTTTGCCCCCAAATAAGGGGAATTTCAGCCTTTTTACCTCAAAATAAGAGGAATTTCTGCATTTTTGCCCCAAAATATGGGAGATTTCTGCCTTTTTGCCCCAAAATAAGAAAAATTTCTGCAATTTTGTAACAAAATAAAAGAAATTTCTGCCTTTTTGCACCAAAATAAGAAAATTCTGCTTTTTTTCTGAAATAAGTGAAATTTATGTAATTTTGCCTGAAAATAAGTGAAATTTATGCAATTTTGCCCCAAAATAACGGAAATTTCTGGAATTTTGCCCCAAAATAAGTGGAATTTCTGAGTTTTGCCCCAAAATAAGGAGAATTTCTGTCTTTTTGCCCCAACATATAGGGAATTTCTGCCTTTTTGCCCCACAATTAGGGGAATATCTGCAAGTTTGCTCCAAAATACGGGGAATTTCTGCCTTTTTGCCCGAAAATAAAGGGAATGTATACCTTTTGCCACAAAAAAAAGAAATTTCTTCATTTTTACTCCAAAATAAAAGGAATTTCTGCTTTTTTGCCTCTAAAAAGTGGAATTACTGTCTTTTCCCCCCAGAACATAGGGAATTTCTGTCTTTTTTGCCCCAAAATAAGGAAAATTTCTGACTTATTACCCTGAAAAAAGTGAAATTTCTGCAATTTTGCCCCAAAATAAGTGAAATTTCTGCAATTTTGCCCCAAAATAAGGGAAATTTCTGCAATTTTGCCCCAAAATAAGTGGAATTTCTGAGTTTTTCACCAAAATAAGGAGAATTTCTGTATTTTGCCCCAACATATAGGGAATTTCTGCCTTTTTGCCCCACAATTAGGGGAATTTCTGCAATTTTGCTCTAAAATAGGGGGAATTTCTGCCTTTTTGCCCGAAAATAAGAAGAATGCATACCTTTTTGCCATAAAAAAGGGAAATTTCTTCATTTTTGCTCCAAAATAAGGGGAATTTCTGCATTTTTGCCTCTAAATAAGTGGAATTTCTGTCTTTTTCCCTGAAAACAATGGGAATTTCTGTCTTTTTTGCCCCAAAGTAAGAAAAATTTCTGACTTAGTACCCTGAAATAAGTGAAATTTCTGCAATTTTGTCCCAAAATATGGGAAATTTCTGCCTTTTTGCCCCCAAATAAGGGGAATTTCAGCCTTTTTACCTCAAAATAAGGGGAATTTCTGCATTTTTGCCTCAAAATATGGGAAATTTCTGCCTTTTCGCTCCAAAATAAGAAAATTTCTGCTTTTTTTCCCTGAAATAAGTGAAATTTCTGCAATTTTGCCCCAAAATAAGTGAAATTTCTGCAATTTTGGCCAAAAATAAGGGAAATTTCTGAAATTTTGTTCCAAAATAAGTGGAATTTCTGAGTTTTACCCCAAAATAAGGAGAATTTCTGTCTTTTTGCCCCAACATATAGGGAATTTCTGCAATTTTACTCCAAAATACGGGAAATTTCTGCCTTTTTTGCCTGAAAATAAGAAGAATGCATACCTTTTGGCTATAAAAAGGGAAATTTCTGCAATTTTGCTCCAAAATAAGGGGAATTTCTGCTTTTTTGCCTCCAAATAAATGGAATTTCTGTCTTTTTCCACCCATACAAATGGAATTTCTGTAATTTTTGCCCCAAAATAAGGAAAATTTCTGAATTATTACCCTGAAATAAGTGAAATTTCTGCAATTTTGCCCCAGTATAAGAGAAATTTCTGCATTTTTGCCCCCAAATAAGGGAAATTTCAGCCATTTTACCTCAAAATAAGAGGAATTTCTGCATTTTTGCCTCAAAATATTAGGAATTTCTGACTTTTTGCCCCTAAAAACGGAAAATTTCGGCCTTTTTTCCCTGAAAAAAGTGAAATTTCTTCAATTTTGCCCCAAAATAATTGAAATTTCTGCAATTTTGCCCCAAAATAAGGGGAATTTTGGGAATTTTGCCCCAAAATAAATGGAATTTCTGAATTTTGCCCCCAAATGAGGAGAATTTCTGTCGTTTTGCCCTAACATATAGGGAATTTCTGCCTTTTTGCCCCACAATTAGGGGAATTTCTGCAATTTTGCTCCAAAATATGGGGAATTTCTGCTTTTTTGCCTCTAAATAAGTGGAATTTCTGTCTTTTTCCCCCAAAACAAAGGGAATTTCTGCCTTTTTGCCCGAAAATAAGAAGAATGCATACCTTTTTGCCATAAAAAAGGGAAATTTCTTCATTTTTGCTCCAAAATAAGGGGAATTTCTGCATTTTTGCCTCTAAATAAGTGGAATTTCTGTGTTTTTCCCTGAAAACAAAGGAAATTTCTGTCTTTTTTGCCCCAAAGTAAGAAAAATTTCTGACTTAGTACCCTGAAATAAGTGAAATTTCTGCAATTTTGCCCCAAAATATGGGAAATTTCTGCCTTTTTGCCCCCAAATAAAAAGAATTTCAGCCTTTTTACCTCAAAATATGGGAAATTTCTGCCTTTTTGCCCCAAAATAAGAAAATTTCTGCTTTTTTTCCCTGAAATAAGTGAAATTTCTGCAATTTTGCCCCAAAATAAGTGAAATTTCTGCAATTTTGGCCAAAAATAAGGGAAATTTCTGAAATTTTGTTCCAAAATAAGTGGAATTTCTGCGTTTTGCCCCAAAATAAGGAGAATTTCTGTCTTTTTGCCCTACAATTAAGGGAATTTCTGCAATTTTGCTCCAAAATACGGGAAATTTCTGCCTTTTTGCCTGAAAATAAGAAGAATGCATACCTTTTTGCTATAAAAAGGGATATTTCTGCAATTTTGCTCCAAAATAAGGGGAATTTCTGCTTTTTTGCCTCTAAATAAATGGAATTTCTGTCTTTTTCCCCCCATACAAATGGAATTTCTGTATTTTTTTGCCCCAAAATAAGGAAAATTTCTGAATTATTACCCTGAAATAAGTGAAATTTCTGCAATTTTGCCCCAGTATAAAAGAAATTTCTGCATTTTTGCCCCCAAATAAGGGGAATTTCAGCCTTTTTACCTCAAAATAAGGGAAATTTCTGCATTTTTGCCACAAAATATTAGGAATTTCTGCCTTTTGCCCTCAAAAACGGAAAATTTCGGCCTTTTTTCCCGGAAAAAAGTGAAATTTCTGCAATTTTGCCCCAAAATAATTGAAATTTCTGCAATTTTGCCCCAAAATAAGCGAAATTTCGGGAATTTTGCACCAAAAGAAATGGAATTTCTGAATTTTGCCCCTAAATAAGGAGAATTTCTGTCGTTTTGCCCTAACATATAGGGAATTTCTGCCTTTTTGCCCCAAAATTAGGGGAATTTCTGCAATTTTGCTCCAAAAAACGGGGAATTTCTGCCTTTTTGCCCGAAAACAAGAAGAATGCATACCTTTTTGCCATAAAAAAGGGAAATTTCTTCATTTTTGCTCCAAAATAAGGGGAATTTCTGCTTTTTTGCCTCTTAATAAGTGGAATTTCTGTCTTTTTCCCCCAAAACAAAGGGAAATTTCTGCTTTTTTGCCCCAAAATATGGGAGATTTCTGCCTTTTTGCCCCAAAATAAGAAACATTTCTGCAATTTTGTACCAAAATAAAAGAAATTTCTGCCTTTTTGCCCCAAAATAAGAAAATTTCTGCTTTTGTTCTCTGAAATAAGTGAAATTTCTGCAATTTTGCCTCAAAATAAGGGAAATTTCTGCCTTTTTGCCCCCAAATAAGGGGAATTTCAGCCTTTTTACCTAAAAATAAGAGGAATTTCTGCATTTTTGCCCCAAAATATGGGAGATTTCTGCCTTTTTGCCCTAAAATAAGAAAAATTTCTGCAATTTTGTACCAAAATATTAGAAATTTCTGCCTTTTTGCACCAAAATAAGAAAATTTCTGCTTTTTTTCTGACATAAGTGAAATTTTTGCAATTTTGCCCCAAAATAAGTGAAATTTCTGCAATTTTGCCTCAAAATAAGGGAAATTTCTGGAATTTTGCGCCAAAATAAGTGGAATTTCTGAGTTTTGCCCCAAAATAATGAGAATTTCTGTCTTTTTGCCCCAACATATAGGGAATTTCTGCCTTTTTGCCCCACAATTAGGGGAATTTCTGCTATTTTGCTCCAAAATACGGGGAATTTCTGCCTTTTTGCCCGAAAATAAGAAGAATGCATAACTTTTTGCCATAAAAAAGGGAAATTTCTTCATTTTTGCTCCAAAATAAGAGAAATTTCTGCTTTTTTGCCTCTAAATAAGTGGAATTTCTGTCTTTTTCCCCCAAAACAAAGGGAATTTTTGTCCTTTTGGCCCCAAAGTAAGGAAAATTTCTGACTTATTACCCTGAAATAAGTGAAATTTCTGCAATTTTGCCCCAAAATAAGGGAAATTTCTGCCTTTTTGCCCCGAAATAAGGGGAATTTCAGCCTTTTTACCTCAAAATAAGGGGAATTTCTGCATTTTTGTTCCAAAATATGGGAAATTTCTTCCTTTTTGCCACAAAATAAGAAAAATTTCTGCAATTCTGTACCAAAATAAAAGAAATTTCTAAAATTTTGCCCCAAAATAAGGGATATTTTTGATTTTTGCCCCCAAATAAGGGGAATTTCTGCCTTTTTGCCCCAAAATAAAGAAAATTACTGCATGTTTTACCCCAAAATTAGGTAAATTTCTGCAATTTTGCTCTAAAATACGGGGATTTTCTGCCTTTTTCTCCGAAAATAAAGGGAATTTCTGCCATTTTGCCGCGAAATAAGTGAAATTTCTGCAGTTTTACCCCAAAATAAAGGGACGTTCTGCGTTTTTGCCCCAAAATTAGGGGAATTTCTGCAATTTTGCTCCAAATTACGGGGAATTTCTGCCTTTTTTCCCCATAATTAGGGGAATTTCTGCAATTTTGCTCGAAAATAAAAAGAATGTATACCTTTTTGCCATAAAAAAGGTTAATTTCTTCATTTTTTACCCCAAAATAAGGGGATTTTCCGCCTTTTTGACTCAAAATAAGTGCAATTTCTGACTTTTCCACAAAAATAAACGGAATTTCTGTCTTTTTCCTTTAAAATAAGGGGAATTTCTAACTTTTTGCCCCAAAATAAGGGGAATTTCAGCCTTTTTACCTCAAAATAAGGGGAATTTCTGCATTTTTGTCGAAAAATATGGGAAATTTCTGCATTTTTGCCCAAATTAAGAAAAATTTCTGCAATTTTGTACCAAAATAAATGAAATTTCTGCCTTTTTGCCCCAAAATAAGAAAATTTGTGCTTTTTTTTCTTTGAAATAAGTGAAATTTCTGCAATTTTGCTCCAAAATAAGGGAAATTTCTGAAATTTTGCCCCAAAATAAGTGGAATTTCTGAGTTTTGCCCCAAAATAAGGAGAATTTCTTTCTTTTTGCCCCAACATATAGGGGATTTCTGCCTTTTTGCCCCACAATTAGGGGAATTTCTGCAATCTTGCTCCAAAATACAAAGAATTTCTGCCTTTTTGCCCGAAAATAAGAAGAATGCATACCTTTTTGCCATAAGAAATAGAAATTTCTTCATTTTTGCTTCAAAATAAGGGGAATTTCTGCATTTTTGCCTCTAAATAAGTGGAATTTCTGTCTTTTTCCCTGAAAACAAAGGGAATTTCTGTCTTTTTTGCCCCAAAGTAAGAAAAATTTCTGACTTAGTACCCTGAAATAAGTGAAATTTCTGCAATTTTGCCCCAAAATATGGGAAATTTCTGCCTTTTTGCCCCCAAATAAGGGGAATTTCAGCCTTTTTACCTCAAAATAAGGGGAATTTCTGCATTTTTGCCTCAAAATATGGGAAATTTCTGCCTTTTTGCCCCAAAATAAGAAAATTTCTGCTTTTTTTCCCTGAAATAAGTGAAATTTCTGCAATTTTGCCCCAAAATAAGTGAAATTTCTGCAATTTTGGCCAAAAATAAGGGAAATTTCTGAAATTTTGTTCCAAAATAAGTGGAATTTCTGAGTTTTGCCCCAAAATAAAGAGAATTTCTGTCTTTTTGCCCCAACATATAGGGAATTTCTGCAATTTTACCCCAAAATACGGGGAATTTCTGCCTTTTTGCCTGAAAATAAGAAGAATGCATACCTTTTGGCTATAAAAAGGGAAATTTCTGCAATTTTGCTCCAAAATAAGGGGAATTTCTGCTTTTTTGCCTCTAAATAAATGGAATTTCTGCATTTTTGCCTCAAAATATTAGGAATTTCTGCCTTTTTGCCCCTAAAAACGGAAAATTTCAGCCTTTTTTCCCTGAAAAAAGTGAAATTTCTGCAATTTTGCCCCAAAATAATTGAAATTTCTGCAATTTTGCCCCAAAATAAGGGGAATTTTGGGAATTTTGCCCCAAAATAAATGGAATTTCTGAATTTTGCCCCCAAATGAGGAGAATTTCTGTCGTTTTGCCCTAACATATAGGGAATTTCTGCCTTTTTGCCCCACAATTAGGGGAATTTCTGCAATTTTGCTCCAAAATATGGGGAATTTCTGCTTTTTTGCCTCTAAATAAGTGGAATTTCTGTCTTTTTCCCCCAAAACAAGGAATTTCTGTTTTTTTGCCCCAAAATAAGGAAAATTTCTGACTTATTACCTTGAAATAAGTGAAATTTCTGCAATTTTGCCCCAAAATAAGGAAAACTTCTGCCATTTTGCCCCAAAATAAGGGAATTTCAGCCTTTTTACATCAAAATAAGTTAAATTTCTGCATTTTTGCCCCAAAATAAGAAAAATTTCTTCTTTTTTGCCCCAAAATAAGAAAAATTTCTGCAATTTTGTACCAAAATAAAAGAAATTTCTGCCTTTTTGCCCCAAAATAAAAAATTTCTGACTTATTACCCTAAAATAAGTGAAATTTCTGGAATTTTGCCACAAAATCAGGGCAATTTCTGCCTTTTTGCTCCCAAATAAAGAGAATTTCAGCCTTTTTACCTAAAAATAAGGGGAATTTCTGAATTTTTGCCCCAAAATATAGGAAATTTCTGCCTTCTTGCCCCAAAATAAGAAAAATTTCTGCAATTTTGTACAAAAATAAAAGAAATTTCTCCCTTTTTGCCCCAAAACAAGAAAATTTCTGTTTTTTCTTCTGAAATAAGTGAAATTTCTCCAATTTTGCCTTAAAATAAGTGATATTTCTGCAATTTTGCCCCAAAGTAAGGGAAATTTATGGAATTTTGCCCCAAAATATGTGGAATATCTGAGTTTTGCCCCAAAATAAGGAGAATTTCTGTCTTTTTGCCCCAACATATAGGGAATTTCTGCCTTTTTGCCCGAAAATAAGAAGAATGCATACCTTTTTGCCATGAAAAAGGGAAATTTCTTCATTTTTGCTCCAAAATAAGGGGAATTTCTGCTTTTTTGCCTCTAAATAAGTGGAATTTCTGTCTTTTTCCCCCAAAACAAAGGGAATTTCTGTCTTTTTTGCCCCAAAATAAAGAAAATTTCTGTAATTTTGCACCAAAATAAAAGAAATTTCTGCCTTTTTGCCCCCAAATAAGAAAATTTTTCCTTTTTTTCTGAAATAAGTGAAATTTCTGCAATTTTGCCCCAAAATAAGAGAAATTTCTGCCTTTTTGCCCCCAAATAAGGGGAATTTCTGCAATTTTGCCCCAAAATAAGAGAAATTTCTGGAATTTTGCCCCAAAATAAGAGAAATTTCTGGAATTTTGCCCCAAAATAAGAGAAATTTCTGGAATTTTGCCCCAAAATAAATGGAATTTCTGAGTTTTGCCCCAAAAATAAAGAGAATTTCTGTCTTTTTGCCCCAACATATAGGGAATATCTGCATTTTTCCCCACAATTAGGGGAATTTCTGCAATTTTGCTCCAAAATAAGAGCAATTTCTGCTTTTTTGCCTCTAAATAAGTGGAATTTCTGTCTTTTTCCCCCAAAACAAAGGGAATTTCTGTCTTTTTTGCCCCAAAATAAAGAAAATTTCTGTAATTTTGCACCAAAATAAAAGAAATTTCTGCCTTTTTGCCCCCAAATAAGAAAATTTTTCCTTTTTTTCTGAAATAAGTGAAATTTCTGCAATTTTGCCCCAAAATAAGAGAAATTTCTGCCTTTTTGCCCCCAAATAAGGGAAATTTCAGCCTTTTTACCTCAAAATAAAGGAAATTTCTACATTTTTGCCCCAAAATATGGGAAATTTATGCCTTTTTGCCCCAAAATAAGAAAAATTTCTGCAATTTTGCACCAAAATAAAAGAAATTTCTGCCTTTTTGCCACAGAATAAGAAAAATTTCTCCAATTCTGTACCAAAATAAAAGAAATTTCTAAAATTTTGCTCCAAAATAAGGGAAATTTCTGATTTTTGCCCAGATATAAGGAGAATTTCTGTATTTTTGCCCCAAAATAAAGGGAATTTCTGCCTTTTTGCCCCAAAATTAGGGGAGTTTCTGCAATTTTGCTTCAAAATAATGGGAATTTCTGCCTCTTTTTCTGAAAATAAGAAGAACTTCTGCCAATTTGCCCCAAATAAAGGGAATTTCTGCATTTTTGCCCCAATATTAGGAGAATTTCTGCAATTTTGCTCCAAAATACAGGGAATTTCTGCCTTTTTGCCCGAAATTAAGGGGATTTTCTGCCTTTTTGCCCCCAAACAAGGGCAATTTCTGCAATTTTATCCCAAAATAAGAGGAATTTCTGCCTTTTTGCCCCCAAATAAGGGCAATTTCTGCCTTTATGCCCTGAAATATGTGACATGTCTTCAATTTTACCCCAAAATAAGGTGAATTTCTGCCTTTTTGCCCCAAAATAATGGGAATTTCTGCATTTTGCCAAAAATAAGAAAGATTTTTGTTTTTTTCTCTGAAATAAGTGAAATTTCTGCAATTTTGCCTTAAAATAAAAGAAATATCTTCAATTTTTTCCCATAATAAAAAAATTTTCTGCAATTTTGCCCCAAAATAAAGGGAATTTCTGTTTTTTGTCCCCAAATAAAGGCAATTTCTGCAATTTTGCCATAAAATAAGGGGAATTTCTGCCTTTTGCCCCAAAATAAGAAAATTTCTCATTTTTATTCTGAAATAAGTGAAATTTCTGCAATTTTGCTCCAAAATACGGGGAATTTCTGCCTTTTTGTCCGAAAATAAAAAGAATGCATACCTTTTTGCCATAAAAAAGGGAAATCTCTTAATTTTTACTCCAAAATAAGTGGAATTTCTGCTTTTTTGCCTCTAAATAAGTGGAATTTCTGTCTTTTTATCCCAAAACAAAGGGAATTTCTGTCTTTTTTGCCCCAAAATAAGGAAAATTTCTGACTTATTACCCTGAAATAAGTGAAATTTCTGCAATTTTGCCCCAAAATAAGGGAAATTTATGCTTTTGCCCCCAAATAAGGGGAATTTCAGCCTTTTTACCTCAAAATAAGAGGAATTTCTGCCTTTTTGCCCCAAAATAAGGAAAATTTCTGCCTTTATTTCCATGAAAAAAGTGAAATTTCTGCAATTTCGCCCCAAAATAAGTAAAATTTCTGCAATTTTGCCCCAAAATAAGGGAAATTTCTGGAATTTTGCCTCAAAATAAGTGGAATTTCTGAGTTTTGCCCCAAAATAAGAAGAATTTCTGTCTTTTTGCCCCAACATATAGGGAATTTCTGCCTTTTTGCCCCACAATTAGGGGAATTTCTGCAATTTTGCTCCAAAATACGGGGAATTTCTGCTTTTTAGCCCGAAAATTAGAGGAATGTATACCTTTTTCCACAAAAAAAGGAAAATTTCTTCATTTTTGCTCCAAAATAATAAGAATTTCTGCTTTTTAGCCTCTAAATAAGTGGAATATCAGTCTTTTTCCTTTAAAACAAAGAGAATAACTCTTTTTTGCCCCAAAATAAGGAAAATTTCTGACTTATTATTCTGAAATAAGTGAAATTTCTGCAATTTTGCCTCAAAATAAGGGAAATTTCTGCCTTTTTGCCCCCAAATAAGGGGAATTTCAGCGTTTTTACCTCAAAATAAGGGAAATTTCTGCTTTTTTGCCCCAAAATATGGGAGATTTCTGCATTTTGCCCCAAAATAAGAAACATTTCTGCAATTTTGTACCAAAATAAAAGAAATTTCTGCCTTTTTGCCCCAAAATAAGAAAATTTCTGCTTTTGTTCTCTGAAATAAGTGAAATTTCTGCAATTTTGCCTCAAAATAAGGGAAATTTCTGCCTTTTTGCCCCCAAATAAGGGGAATTTTAGCCTTTTTACCTAAAAATAAGAGGAATTTCTGCATTTTTGCCCCAAAATATGGGAGATTTCTGCCTTTTTGCCCTAAAATAAGAAAAATTTCTGCAATTTTGTACCAAAATATTAGAAATTTCTGCCTTTTTGCACCAAAATAAGAAAATTTCTGCTTTTTTTCTGACATAAGTGAAATTTTTGCAATTTTGCCCCAAAATAAGTGAAATTTCTGCAATTTTGCCTCAAAATAAGGGAAATTTCTGGAATTTTGCGCCAAAATAAGTGGAATTTCTGAGTTTTGCCCCAAAATAATGAGAATTTCTGTCTTTTTGCCCCAACATATAGGGAATTTCTGCCTTTTTGCCCCACAATTAGGGGAATTTCTGCTATTTTGCTCCAAAATACGGGGAATTTCTGCCTTTTTGCCCGAAAATAAGAAGAATGCATAACTTTTTGCCATAAAAAAGGGAAATTTCTTCATTTTTGCTCCAAAATAAGAGAAATTTCTGCTTTTTTGCCTCTAAATAAGTGGAATTTCTGTCTTTTTCCCCCAAAACAAAGGGAATTTTTGTCCTTTTGGCCCCAAAGTAAGGAAAATTTCTGACTTATTACCCTGAAATAAGTGAAATTTCTGCAATTTTGCCCCAAAATAAGGGAAATTTCTGCCTTTTTGCCCCGAAATAAGGGGAATTTCAGCCTTTTTACCTCAAAATAAGGGGAATTTCTGCATTTTTGTTCCAAAATATGGGAAATTTCTTCCTTTTTGCCACAAAATAAGAAAAATTTCTGCAATTCTGTACCAAAATAAAAGAAATTTCTAAAATTTTGCCCCAAAATAAGGGATATTTTTGATTTTTGCCCCCAAATAAGGGGAATTTCTGCCTTTTTGCCCCAAAATAAAGAAAATTACTGCATGTTTTACCCCAAAATTAGGTAAATTTCTGCAATTTTGCTCTAAAATACGGGGATTTTCTGCCTTTTTCTCCGAAAATAAAGGGAATTTCTGCCATTTTGCCGCGAAATAAGTGAAATTTCTGCAGTTTTACCCCAAAATAAAGGGACGTTCTGCGTTTTTGCCCCAAAATTAGGGGAATTTCTGCAATTTTGCTCCAAATTACGGGGAATTTCTGCCTTTTTTCCCCATAATTAGGGGAATTTCTGCAATTTTGCTCGAAAATAAAAAGAATGTATACCTTTTTGCCATAAAAAAGGTTAATTTCTTCATTTTTTACCCCAAAATAAGGGGATTTTCCGCCTTTTTGACTCAAAATAAGTGCAATTTCTGACTTTTCCACAAAAATAAACGGAATTTCTGTCTTTTTCCTTTAAAATAAGGGGAATTTCTAACTTTTTGCCCCAAAATAAGGGGAATTTCAGCCTTTTTACCTCAAAATAAGGGGAATTTCTGCATTTTTGTCGAAAAATATGGGAAATTTCTGCATTTTTGCCCAAATTAAGAAAAATTTCTGCAATTTTGTACCAAAATAAATGAAATTTCTGCCTTTTTGCCCCAAAATAAGAAAATATGTGCTTTTTTTTCTTTGAAATAAGTGAAATTTCTGCAATTTTGCTCCAAAATAAGGGAAATTTCTGAAATTTTGCCCCAAAATAAGTGGAATTTCTGAGTTTTGCCCCAAAATAAGGAGAATTTCTTTCTTTTTGCCCCAACATATAGGGGATTTCTGCCTTTTTGCCCCACAATTAGGGGAATTTCTGCAATCTTGCTCCAAAATACAAAGAATTTCTGCCTTTTTGCCCGAAAATAAGAAGAATGCATACCTTTTTGCCATAAGAAATAGAAATTTCTTCATTTTTGCTTCAAAATAAGGGGAATTTCTGCATTTTTGCCTCTAAATAAGTGGAATTTCTGTCTTTTTCCCTGAAAACAAAGGGAATTTCTGTCTTTTTTGCCCCAAAGTAAGAAAAATTTCTGACTTAGTACCCTGAAATAAGTGAAATTTCTGCAATTTTGCCCCAAAATATGGGAAATTTCTGCCTTTTTGCCCCCAAATAAGGGGAATTTCAGCCTTTTTACCTCAAAATAAGGGGAATTTCTGCATTTTTGCCTCAAAATATGGGAAATTTCTGCCTTTTTGCCCCAAAATAAGAAAATTTCTGCTTTTTTTCCCTGAAATAAGTGAAATTTCTGCAATTTTGCCCCAAAATAAGTGAAATTTCTGCAATTTTGGCCAAAAATAAGGGAAATTTCTGAAATTTTGTTCCAAAATAAGTGGAATTTCTGAGTTTTGCCCCAAAATAAAGAGAATTTCTGTCTTTTTGCCCCAACATATAGGGAATTTCTGCAATTTTACTCCAAAATACGGGAAATTTCTGCCTTTTTGCCTGAAAATAAGAAGAATGCATACCTTTTGGCTATAAAAAGGGAAATTTCTGCAATTTTGCTCCAAAATAAGGGGAATTTCTGCTTTTTTGCCTCTAAATAAATGGAATTTCTGCATTTTTGCCTCAAAATATTAGGAATTTCTGCCTTTTTGCCCCTAAAAACAGAAAATTTCAGCCTTTTTTCCCTGAAAAAAGTGAAATTTCTGCAATTTTGCCCCAAAATAATTGAAATTTCTGCAATTTTGCCCCAAAATAAGGGGAATTTTGGGAATTTTTCCCCAAAATAAATGGAATTTCTGAATTTTGCCCCCAAATGAGGAGAATTTCTGTCGTTTTGCCCTAACATATAGGGAATTTCTGCCTTTTTGCCCCACAATTAGGGGAATTTCTGCAATTTTGCTCCAAAATATGGGGAATTTCTGCTTTTTTGCCTCTAAATAAGTGGAATTTCTGTCTTTTTCCCCCAAAACAAGGAATTTCTGTTTTTTTGCCCCAAAATAAGGAAAATTTCTGACTTATTTCCTTGAAATAAGTGAAATTTCTGCAATTTTGCCCCAAAATAAGGAAAACTTCTGCCATTTTGCCCCAAAATAAGGGAATTTCAGCCTTTTTACATCAAAATAAGTTAAATTTCTGCAATTTTGCCCCAAAATAAGGGAAATTTCTTCTTTTTTGCCCCAAAATAAGAAAAATTTCTGTAATTTTGTACCAAAATAAAAGAAATTTCTGCCTTTTTGCCCCAAAATAAAAATTTCTCACTTATTACCCTAAAATAAGTGAAATTTCTGGAATTTTGCCACAAAATCAGGGCAATTTCTGCCTTTTTGCTCCCAAATAAAGAGAATTTCAGCCTTTTTACCTAAAAATAAGGGGAATTTCTGAATTTTTGCCCCAAAATATAGGAAATTTCTGCCTTCTTGCCCCAAAATAAGAAAAATTTCTGCAATTTTGTACAAAAATAAAAGAAATTTCTCCCTTTTTGCCCCAAAACAAGAAAATTTCTGCTTTTTTCTTCTGAAATAAGTGAAATTTCTCCAATTTTGCCTTAAAATAAGTGATATTTCTGCAATTTTGCCCCAAAGTAAGGGAAATTTATGGAATTTTGCCCCAAAATATGTGGAATATCTGAGTTTTGCCCCAAAATAAGGAGAATTTCTGTCTTTTTGCCCCAACATATAGGGAATTTCTGCCTTTTTGCCTGAAAATAAGAAGAATGCATACCTTTTTGCCATGAAAAAGGGAAATTTCTTCATTTTTGCTCCAAAATAAGGGGAATTTCTGCTTTTTTGCCTCTAAATAAGTGGAATTTCTGTCTTTTTCCCCCAAAACAAAGGGAATTTCTGTCTTTTTTGCCCCAAAATAAAGAAAATTTCTGTAATTTTGCACCAAAATAAAAGAAATTTCTGCCTTTTTGCCCCCAAATAAGAAAATTTTTCCTTTTTTTCTGAAATAAGTGAAATTTCTGCAATTTTGCCCCAAAATAAGAGAAATTTCTGCCTTTTTGCCCCCAAATAAGGGGAATTTCTGCAATTTTGCCCCAAAATAAGAGAAATTTCTGGAATTTTGCCCCAAAATAAGAGAAATTTCTGGAATTTTGCCCCAAAATAAGAGAAATTTCTGGAATTTTGCCCCAAAATAAATGGAATTTCTGAGTTTTGCCCCAAAAATAAAGAGAATTTCTGTCTTTTTGCCCCAACATATAGGGAATATCTGCCTTTTTGCCCCACAATTAGGGGAATTTCTGCAATTTTGCTCCAAAATAAGAGCAATTTCTGCTTTTTTGCCTCTAAATAAGTGGAATTTCTGTCTTTTTCCCCCAAAACAAAGGGAATTTCTGTCTTTTTTGCCCCAAAATAAAGAAAATTTCTGTAATTTTGCACCAAAATAAAAGAAATTTCTGCCTTTTTGCCCCCAAATAAGAAAATTTTTCCTTTTTTTCTGAAATAAGTGAAATTTCTGCAATTTTGCCCCAAAATAAGAGAAATTTCTGCCTTTTTGCCCCCAAATAAGGGAAATTTCAGCCTTTTTACCTCAAAATAAAGGAAATTTCTACATTTTTGCCCCAAAATATGGGAAATTTATGCCTTTTTGCCCCAAAATAAGAAAAATTTCTGCAATTTTGCACCAAAATAAAAGAAATTTCTGCCTTTTTGCCACAGAATAAGAAAAATTTCTCCAATTCTGTACCAAAATAAAAGAAATTTCTAAAATTTTGCTCCAAAATAAGGGAAATTTCTGATTTTTGCCCAGATATAAGGAGAATTTCTGTATTTTTGCCCCAAAATAAAGGGAATTTCTGCCTTTTTGCCCCAAAATTAGGGGAGTTTCTGCAATTTTGCTTCAAAATAATGGGAATTTCTGCCTCTTTTTCTGAAAATAAGAAGAACTTCTGCCAATTTGCCCCAAATAAAGGGAATTTCTGCATTTTTGCCCCAATATTAGGAGAATTTCTGCAATTTTGCTCCAAAATACAGGGAATTTCTGGCTTTTTGCCCGAAATTAAGGGGATTTTCTGCCTTTTTGCCCCCAAACAAGGGTAATTTCTGCAATTTTATCCCAAAATAAGGGGAATTTCTGCCTTTTTGCCCCCAAATAAGGGCAATTTCTGCCTTTATGCCCTGAAATATGTGACATGTCTTCAATTTTACCCCAAAATAAGGTGAATTTCTGCCTTTTTGCCCCAAAATAATGGGAATTTCTGCATTTTGCCAAAAATAAGAAAGATTTTTGTTTTTTTCTCTGAAATAAGTGAAATTTCTGCAATTTTGCCTTAAAATAAAAGAAATATCTTCAATTTTTTCCCATAATAAAAAAATTTTCTGCAATTTTGCCCCAAAATAAAGGGAATTTCTGTTTTTTGTCCCCAAATAAAGGCAATTTCTGCAATTTTGCCATAAAATAAGGGGAATTTCTGCCTTTTGCCCCAAAATAAGAAAATTTCTCATTTTTATTCTGAAATAAGTGAAATTTCTGCAATTTTGCTCCAAAATACGGGGAATTTCTGCCTTTTTGTCCGAAAATAAAAAGAATGCATACCTTTTTGCCATAAAAAAGGGAAATCTCTTAATTTTTACTCCAAAATAAGTGGAATTTCTGCTTTTTTGCCTCTAAATAAGTGGAATTTCTGTCTTTTTATCCCAAAACAAAGGGAATTTCTGTCTTTTTTGCCCCAAAATAAGGAAAATTTCTGACTTATTACCCTGAAATAAGTGAAATTTCTGCAATTTTGCCCCAAAATAAGGGAAATTTATGCTTTTGCCCCCAAATAAGGGGAATTTCAGCCTTTTTACCTCAAAATAAGAGGAATTTCTGCCTTTTTGCCCCAAAATAAGGAAAATTTCTGCCTTTATTTCCATGAAAAAAGTGAAATTTCTGCAATTTCGCCCCAAAATAAGTAAAATTTCTGCAATTTTGCCCCAAAATAAGGGAAATTTCTGGAATTTTGCCTCAAAATAAGTGGAATTTCTGAGTTTTGCCCCAAAATAAGAAGAATTTCTGTCTTTTTGCCCCAACATATAGGGAATTTCTGCCTTTTTGCCACACAATTAGGGGAATTTCTGCAATTTTGCTCCAAAATACGGGGAATTTCTGCTTTTTAGCCCGAAAATTAGAGGAATGTATACCTTTTTCCACAAAAAAAGGAAAATTTCTTCATTTTTGCTCCAAAATAATAAGAATTTCTGCTTTTTAGCCTCTAAAAAGGGGAATATCAGTCTTTTTCCTTTAAAACAAAGAGAATAACTGTTTTTTGCCCCAAAATAAGGAAAATTTCTGACTTATTATTCTGAATTAAGTGAAATTTCTGCAATTTTGCCTCAAAATAAGGGAAATTTCTGCCTTTTTGCCCCCAAATAAGGGGAATTTCAGCGTTTTTACCTCAAAATAAGGGAAATTTCTGCTTTTTTGCCCCAAAATATGGGAGATTTCTGCCTTTTTGCCCCAAAATAAGAAACATTTCTGCAATTTTGTACCAAAATAAAAGAAATTTCTGCCTTTTTGCCCCAAAATAAGAAAATTTCTGCTTTTGTTCTCTGAAATAAGTGAAATTTCTGCAATTTTGCCTCAAAATAAGGGAAATTTCTGCCTTTTTGCCCCCAAATAAGGGGAATTTCAGCCGTTTTACCTAAAAATAAGAGGAATTTCTGCATTTTTGCCCCAAAATATGGGAGATTTCTGCCTTTTTGCCCTAAAATAAGAAAAATTTCTGCAATTTTGTACCAAAATATTAGAAATTTCTGCCTTTTTGCACCAAAATAAGAAAATTTCTGCTTTTTTTCTGACATAAGTGAAATTTTTGCAATTTTGCCCCAAAATAAGTGAAATTTCTGCAATTTTGCCTCAAAATAAGGGAAATTTCTGGAATTTTGCGCCAAAATAAGTGGAATTTCTGAGTTTTGCCCCAAAATAATGAGAATTTCTGTCTTTTTGCCCCAACATATAGGGAATTTCTGCCTTTTTGCCCCACAATTAGGGGAATTTCTGCTATTTTGCTCCAAAATACGGGGAATTTCTGCCTTTTTGCCCGAAAATAAGAAGAATGCATAACTTTTTGCCATAAAAAAGGGAAATTTCTTCATTTTTGCTCCAAAATAAGAGAAATTTCTGCTTTTTTGCCTCTAAATAAGTGGAATTTCTGTCTTTTTCCCCCAAAACAAAGGGAATTTTTGTCCTTTTGGCCCCAAAGTAAGGAAAATTTCTGACTTATTACCCTGAAATAAGTGAAATTTCTGCAATTTTGCCCCAAAATAAGGGAAATTTCTGACTTATTATTCTGAATTAAGTGAAATTTCTGATATTTTGCCTCAAAATAAGGGAAATTTCTGCCTTTTTGCCCCCAAATAAGGGGAATTTCAGCGTTTTTACCTCAAAATAAGGGAAATTTCTGCTTTTTTGCCCCAAAATATGGGAGATTTCTGCCTTTTTGCCCCAAAATAAGAAACATTTCTGCAATTTTGTACCAAAATAAAAGAAATTTCTGCCTTTTTGCCCCAAAATAAGAAAATTTCTGCTTTTGTTCTCTGAAATAAGTGAAATTTCTGCAATTTTGCCTCAAAATAAGGGAAATTTCTGCCTTTTTGCCCCCAAATAAGGGGAATTTCAGCCTTTTTACCTAAAAATAAGAGGAATTTCTGCATTTTTGCCCCAAAATATGGGAGATTTCTGCCTTTTTGCCCTAAAATAAGAAAAATTTCTGCAATTTTGTACCAAAATATTAGAAATTTCTGCCTTTTTGCACCAAAATAAGAAAATTTCTGCTTTTTTTCTGACATAAGTGAAATTTTTGCAATTTTGCCCCAAAATAAGTGAAATTTCTGCAATTTTGCCTCAAAATAAGGGAAATTTCTGGAATTTTGCGCCAAAATAAGTGGAATTTCTGAGTTTTGCCCCAAAATAATGAGAATTTCTGTCTTTTTGCCCCAACATATAGGGAATTTCTGCCTTTTTGCCCCACAATTAGGGGAATTTCTGCTATTTTGCTCCAAAATACGGGGAATTTCTGCCTTTTTGCCCGAAAATAAGAAGAATGCATAACTTTTTGCCATAAAAAAGGGAAATTTCTTCATTTTTGCTCCAAAATAAGAGAAATTTCTGCTTTTTTGCCTCTAAATAAGTGGAATTTCTGTCTTTTTCCCCCAAAACAAAGGGAATTTTTGTCCTTTTGGCCCCAAAGTAAGGAAAATTTCTGACTTATTACCCTGAAATAAGTGAAATTTCTGCAATTTTGCCCCAAAATAAGGGAAATTTCTGACTTATTATTCTGAATTAAGTGAAATTTCTGCAATTTTGCCTCAAAATAAGGGAAATTTCTGCCTTTTTGCCCCCAAATAAGGGGAATTTCAGCGTTTTTACCTCAAAATAAGGGAAATTTCTGCTTTTTTGCCCCAAAATATGGGAGATTTCTGCCTTTTTGCCCCAAAATAAGAAACATTTCTGCAATTTTGTACCAAAATAAAAGAAATTTCTGCCTTTTTGCCCCAAAATAAGAAAATTTCTGCTTTTGTTCTCTGAAATAAGTGAAATTTCTGCAATTTTGCCTCAAAATAAGGGAAATTTCTGCCTTTTTGCCCCCAAATAAGGGGAATTTCAGCCTTTTTACCTAAAAATAAGAGGAATTTCTGCATTTTTGCCCCAAAATATGGGAGATTTCTGCCTTTTTGCCCTAAAATAAGAAAAATTTCTGCAATTTTGTACCAAAATATTAGAAATTTCTGCCTTTTTGCACCAAAATAAGAAAATTTCTGCTTTTTTTCTGACATA
Source organism: Micromys minutus (assembly GCF_963924665.1). Classification (NCBI taxonomy): domain Eukaryota; kingdom Metazoa; phylum Chordata; class Mammalia; order Rodentia; family Muridae; genus Micromys; species Micromys minutus. Next base: position 727,057 of record NW_027667958.1, read on the forward strand.
AGTGAAATTTTTGCAATTTTGCCCCAAAATAAGTGAAATTTCTGCAATTTTGCCTCAAAATAAGGGAAATTTCTGGAATTTTGCGCCAAAATAAGTGGAATTTCTGAGTTTTGCCCCAAAATAATGAGAATTTCTGTCTTTTTGCCCCAACATATAGGGAATTTCTGCCTTTTTGCCCCACAATTAGGGGAATTTCTGCTATTTTGCTCCAAAATACGGGGAATTTCTGCCTTTTTGCCCGAAAATAAGAAGAATGCTTAACTTTTTGCCATAAAAAAGGGAAATTTCTTCATTTTTGCTCCAAAATAAGAGAAATTTCTGCTTTTTTGCCTCTAAATAAGTGGAATTTCTGTCTTTTTCCCCCAAAACAAAGGGAATTTTTGTCCTTTTGGCCCCAAAGTAAGGAAAATTTCTGACTTATTACCCTGAAATAAGTGAAATTTCTGCAATTTTGCCCCAAAATAAGGGAAATTTCTGCCTTTTTGCCCCGAAATAAGGGGAATTTCAGCCTTTTTACCTCAAAATAAGGGGAATTTCTGCATTTTTGTTCCAAAATATGGGAAATTTCTTCCTTTTTGCCACAAAATAAGAAAAATTTCTGCAATTCTGTACCAAAATAAAAGAAATTTCTAAAATTTTGCCCCAAAATAGGGATATTTTTGATTTTTGCCCCAAAATAAGGGGAATTTCTGCCTTTTTGCCCCAAAATAAAGAAAATTACTGCATGTTTTACCCCAAAATTAGGTAAATTTCTGCAATTTTGCTCTAAAATACGGGGATTTTCTGCCTTTTTCTCCGAAAATAAAGGGAATTTCTGCCATTTTGCCGCGAAATAAGTGAAATTTCTGCAGTTTTACCCCAAAATAAAGGGACGTTCTGCGTTTTTGCCCCAAAATTAGGGGAATTTCTGCAATTTTGCTCCAAATTACGGAGAATTTCTGCCTTTTTTCCCCATAATTAGGGGAATTTCTGCAATTTTGCTCGAAAATAAAAAGAATGTATACCTTTTTGCCATAAAAAAGGTTAATTTCTTCATTTTTTACCCCAAAATAAGGGGATTTTCTGCCTTTTTGACTCAAAATAAGTGCAATTTCTGACTTTTCCACAAAAATAAACGGAATTTCTGTCTTTTTCCTTTAAAATAAGGGGAATTTCTAACTTTTTGCCGCAAAATAAGGGGAATTTCAGCCTTTTTACCTCAAAATAAGGGGAATTTCTGCATTTTTGTTGAAAAATATGGGAAATTTCTGCATTTTTGCCCAAATTAAGAAAAATTTCTGCAATTTTGTACCAAAATAAATGAAATTTCTGCCTTTTTGCCCCAAAATAAGAAAATTTGTGCTTTTTTTTCTTTGAAATAAGTGAAATTTCTGCAATTTTGCTCCAAAATAAGGGAAATTTCTGAAATTTTGCCCCAAAATAAGTGGAATTTCTGAGTTTTGCCCCAAAATAAGGAGAATTTCTTTCTTTTTGCCCCAACATATAGGGGATTTCTGCCTTTTTGCCCCACAATTAGGGGAATTTCTGCAATCTTGCTCCAAAATACAAAGAATTTCTGCCTTTTTGCCCGAAAATAAGAAGAATGCATATCTTTTTGCCATAAGAAATAGAAATTTCTTCATTTTTGCTTCAAAATAAGGGGAATTTCTGCATTTTTGCCTCTAAATAAGTGGAATTTCTGTCTTTTTCCCTGAAAACAAAGGGAATTTCTGTCTTTTTTGCCCCAAAGTAAGAAAAATTTCTGACTTAGTACCCTGAAATAAGTGAAATTTCTGCAATTTTGCCCCAAAATATGGGAAATTTCTGCCTTTTTGCCCCCAAATAAGGGGAATTTCAGCCTTTTTACCTCAAAATAAGGGGAATTTCTGCATTTTTGCCTCAAAATATGGGAAATTTCTGCCTTTTTGCCCCAAAATAAGAAAATTTCTGCTTTTTTTCCCTGAAATAAGTGAAATTTCTGCAATTTTGCCCCAAAATAAGTGAAATTTCTGCAATTTTGGCCAAAAATAAGGGAAATTTCTGAAATTTTGTTCCAAAATAAGTGGAATTTCTGAGTTTTGCCCCAAAATAAAGAGAATTTCTGTCTTTTTGCCCCAACATATAGGGAATTTCTGCAATTTTACTCCAAAATACGGGGAATTTCTGCCTTTTTGCCTGAAAATAAGAAGAATGCATACCTTTTGGCTATAAAAAGGGAAATTTCTGCAATTTTGCTCCAAAATAAGGGGAATTTCTGCTTTTTTGCCTCTAAATAAATGGAATTTCTACATTTTTGCCTCAAAATATTAGGAATTTCTGCCTTTTTGCCCCTAAAAACGGAAAATTTCAGCCTTTTTTCCCTGAAAAAAGTGAAATTTCTGCAATTTTGCCCCAAAATAATTGAAATTTCTGCAATTTTGCCCCAAAATAAGGGGAATTTTGGGAATTTTGCCCCAAAATAAATGGAATTTCTGAATTTTGCCCCCAAATGAGGAGAATTTCTGTCGTTTTGCCCTAATATATAGGGAATTTCTGCCTTTTTGCCCCACAATTAGGGGAATTTCTGCAATTTTGCTCCAAAATATGGGGAATTTCTGCTTTTTTGCCTCTAAATAAGTGGAATTTCTGTCTTTTTCCCCCAAAACAAGGAATTTCTGTTTTTTTGCCCAAAAATAAGGAAAATTTCTGACTTATTACCTTGAAATAAGTGAAATTTCTGCAATTTTGCCCCAAAATAAGGAAAACTTCTGCCATTTTGCCCCAAAATAAGGGAATTTCAGCCTTTTTACATCAAAATAAGTTAAATTTCTGCAATTTTGCCCCAAAATAAGGGAAATTTCTTCTTTTTTGCCCCAAAATAAGAAAAATTTCTGTAATTTTGTACCAAAATAAAAGAAATTTCTGCCTTTTTGCCCCAAAATAAAAAATTTCTGACTTATTACCCTAAAATAAGTGAAATTTCTGGAATTTTGCCACAAAATCAGGGCAATTTCTGCCTTTTTGCTCCCAAATAAAGAGAATTTCAGCCTTTTTACCTAAAAATAAGGGGAATTTCTGAATTTTTGCCCCAAAATATAGGAAATTTCTGCCTTCTTGCCCCAAAATAAGAAAAATTTCTGCAATTTTGTACAAAAATAAAAGAAATTTCTCCCTTTTTGCCCCAAAACAAGAAAATTTCTGTTTTTTCTTCTGAAATAAGTGAAATTTCTCCAATTTTGCCTTAAAATAAGTGATATTTCTGCAATTTTGCCCCAAAGTAAGGGAAATTTATGGAATTTTGCCCCAAAATATGTGGAATATCTGAGTTTTGCCCCAAAATAAGGAGAATTTCTGTCTTTTTGCCCCAACATATAGGGAATTTCTGCCTTTTTGCCCGAAAATAAGAAGAATGCATACCTTTTTGCCATGAAAAAGGGAAATTTCTTCATTTTTGCTCCAAAATAAGGGGAATTTCTGCTTTTTTGCCTCTAAATATGTGGAATTTCTGTCTTTTTCCCCCAAAACAAAGGGAATTTCTGTCTTTTTTGCCCCAAAATAAAGAAAATTTCTGTAATTTTGCACCAAAATAAAAGAAATTTCTGCCTTTTTGCCCCCAAATAAGAAAATTTTTCCTTTTTTTCTGAAATAAGTGAAATTTCTGCAATTTTGCCCCAAAATAAGAGAAATTTCTGCCTTTTTGCCCCCAAATAAGGGGAATTTCTGCAATTTTGCCCCAAAATAAGAGAAATTTCTGGAATTTTGCCCCAAAATAAGAGAAATTTCTGGAATTTTGCCCCAAAATAAGAGAAATTTCTGGAATTTTGCCCCAAAATAAATGGAATTTCTGAGTTTTGCCCCAAAAATAAAGAGAATTTCTGTCTTTTTGCCCCAACATATAGGGAATATCTGCCTTTTTGCCCCACAATTAGGGGAATTTCTGCAATTTTGCTCCAAAATAAGAGCAATTTCTGCTTTTTTGCCTCTAAATTAGTGGAATTTCTGTCTTTTTCCCCCAAAACAAAGGGAATTTCTGTCTTTTTTGCCCCAAAATAAAGAAAATTTCTGTAATTTTGCACCAAAATAAAAGAAATTTCTGCCTTTTTGCCCCCAAATAAGAAAATTTTTCCTTTTTTTCTGAAATAAGTGAAATTTCTGCAATTTTGCCCCAAAATAAGAGAAATTTCTGCCTTTTTGCCCCCAAATAAGGGAAATTTCAGCCTTTTTACCTCAAAATAAAGGAAATTTCTACATTTTTGCCCCAAAATATGGGAAATTTATGCCTTTTTGCCCCAAAATAAGAAAAATTTCTGCAATTTTGCACCAAAATAAAAGAAATTTCTGCCTTTTTGCCACAGAATAAGAAAAATTTCTCCAATTCTGTACCAAAATAAAAGAAATTTCTAAAATTTTGCTCCAAAATAAGGGAAATTTCTGATTTTTGCCCAGATATAAGGAGAATTTCTGTATTTTTGCCCCAAAATAAAGGGAATTTCTGCCTTTTTGCCCCAAAATTAGGGGAGTTTCTGCAATTTTGCTTCAAAATAATGGGAATTTCTGCCTCTTTTTCTGAAAATAAGAAGAACTTCTGCCAATTTGCCCCAAATAAAGGGAATTTCTGCATTTTTGCCCCAATATTAGGAGAATTTCTGCAATTTTGCTCCAAAATACAGGGAATTTCTGGCTTTTTGCCCGAAATTAAGGGGATTTTCTGCCTTTTTGCCCCCAAACAAGGGTAATTTCTGCAATTTTATCCCAAAATAAGGGGAATTTCTGCCTTTTTGCCCCCAAATAAGGGCAATTTCTGCCTTTATGCCCTGAAATATGTGACATGTCTTCAATTTTACCCCAAAATAAGGTGAATTTCTGCCTTTTTGCCCCAAAATAATGGGAATTTCTGCATTTTGCCAAAAATAAGAAAGATTTTTGTTTTTTTCTCTGAAATAAGTGAAATTTCTGCAATTTTGACTTAAAATAAAAGAAATATCTTCAATTTTTTCCCATAATAAAAAAATTTTCTGCAATTTTGCCCCAAAATAAAGGGAATTTCTGTTTTTTGTCCCCAAATAAAGGCAATTTCTGCAATTTTGCCATAAAATAAGGGGAATTTCTGCCTTTTGCCCCAAAATAAGAAAATTTCTCATTTTTATTCTGAAATAAGTGAAATTTCTGCAATTTTGCTCCAAAATACGGGGAATTTCTGCCTTTTTGTCTGAAAATAAAAAGAATGCATACCTTTTTGCCATAAAAAAGGGAAATCTCTTAATTTTGACTCCAAAATAAGTGGAATTTCTGCTTTTTTGCCTCTAAATAAGTGGAATTTCTGTCTTTTTATCCCAAAACAAAGGGAATTTCTGTCTTTTTTGCCCCAAAATAAGGAAAATTTCTGACTTATTACCCTGAAATAAGTGAAATTTCTGCAATTTTGCCTCAAAATAAGGGAAATTTATGCTTTTGCCCCCAAATAAGGGGAATTTCAGCCTTTTTACCTCAAAATAAGAGGAATTTCTGCCTTTTTGCCCCAAAATAAGGAAAAATTTCTGCCTTTATTTCCATGAAAAAAGTAAAATTTCTGCAATTTCGCCCCAAAATAAGTAAAATTTCTGCAATTTTGCCTCAAAATAAGGGAAATTTCTGGAATTTTGCCTCAAAATAAGTGGAATTTCTGAGTTTTGCCCCAAAATAAGAAGAATTTCTGTCTTTTTGCCCCAACATATAGGGAATTTCTGCCTTTTTGCCCCACAATTAGGGGAATTTCTGCAATTTTGCTCCAAAATACGGGGAATTTCTGCTTTTTAGCCCGAAAATTAGAGGAATGTATACCTTTTTCCACAAAAAAAGGAAAATTTCTTCATTTTTGCTCCAAAATAATAAGAATTTCTGCTTTTTAGCCTCTAAATAAGTGGAATATCAGTCTTTTTCCTTTAAAACAAAGAGAATAACTGTTTTTTGCCCCAAAATAAGGAAAATTTCTGACTTATTATTCTGAAATAAGTGAAATTTCTGCAATTTTGCCTCAAAATAAGGGAAATTTCTGCCTTTTTGCACCCAAATAAGGGGAATTTCAGCGTTTTTACCTCAAAATAAGGGAAATTTCTGCTTTTTTGCCCCAAAATATGGGAGATTTCTGCCTTTTTGCCCCATAATAAGAAACATTTCTGCAATTTTGTACCAAAATAAAAGAAATTTCTGCCTTTTTGCCCCAAAATAAGAAAATTTCTGCTTTTGTTCTCTGAAATAAGTGAAATTTCTGCAATTTTGCCTCAAAATAAGGGAAATTTCTGCCTTTTTGCCCCCAAATAAGGGGAATTTCAGCCTTTTTACCTAAAAATAAGAGGAATTTCTGCATTTTTGCCCCAAAATATGGGAGATTTCTGCCTTTTTGCCATAAAATAAGAAAAATTTCTGCAATTTTGTACCAAAATATTAGAAATTTCTGCCTTTTTGCACCAAAATAAGAAAATTTCTGCTTTTTTTTCTGACATAAGTGAAATTTTTGCAATTTTGCCCCAAAATAAGTGAAATTTCTGCAATTTTGCCTCAAAATAAGGGAAATTTCTGGAATTTTGCGCCAAAATAAGTGGAATTTCTGAGTTTTGCCCCAAAATAATGAGAATTTCTGTCTTTTTGCCCCAACATGTAGGGAATTTCTGCCTTTTTGCCCCACAATTAGGGGAATTTCTGCAATTTTGCTCCAAAATACGGGGAATTTCTGCCTTTTTGCCCGAAAATAAGAAGAATGCATAACTTTTTGCCATAAAAAAGGGAAATTTCTTCATTTTTGCTCCAAAATAAGAGAAATTTCTGCTTTTTTGCCTCTAAATAAGTGGAATTTCTGTCTTTTTCCCCCAAAACAAAGGGAATTTTTGTCCTTTTGGCCCCAAAGTAAGGAAAATTTCTGACTTATTACCCTGAAATAAGTGAAATTTCTGCAATTTTGCCCCAAAATAAGGGAAATTTTTGCCTTTTTGCCCCGAAATAAGGGGAATTTCAGCATTTTTGCCCCAAAATATGGGAAATTTATGCCTTTTTGCCCCAAAATAAGAAAAATTTCTGCAATTTTGTACCAAAAAAAAAGAAATTTCTGACTTTTTGCCCGAAAATAAGAAAATTTCTCCTTTATTTTCTAAAATAAGTGAAATTTCTGCAATTTTGCCCCAAAATAAGTGAAATTTCTTTCTTTGTGCCCGAAAATAAGGGGAATTTCAGCCTTTTTACCTCAAAATAAGGGGAATTTCTGCATTTTTGTTCCAAAATATGGGAAATTTCTTCCTTTTTGCCACAAAATAAGAAAAATTTCTGTAATTCTGTACCAAAATAAAAGAAATTTCTAAAATTTTGCCCCAAAATAAGGGATATTTTTGATTTTTGCCCCAAAATAAGGGGAATTTCTGCCTTTTTGCCCCAAAATAAAGAAAATTACTGCATGTTTTACCCCAAAATTAGGTAAATTTCTGCAATTTTGCTCTAAAATACGGGGATTTTCTGCCTTTTTCTCCGAAAATAAAGGGAATTTCTGCCATTTTGCCGCGAAATAAGTGAAATTTCTGCAGTTTTACCCCAAAATAAAGGGACGTTCTGCGTTTTTGCCCCAAAATTAGGGGAATTTCTGCAATTTTGCTCCAAATTACGGGGAATTTCTGCCTTTTTTCCCCATAATTAGGGGAATTTCTGCAATTTTGCTCGAAAATAAAAAGAATGTATACCTTTTTGCCATAAAAAAGGTTAATTTCTTCATTTTTTACCCCAAAATAAGGGGATTTTCCGCCTTTTTGACTCAAAATAAGTGCAATTTCTGACTTTTCCACAAAAATAAATGGAATTTCTGTCTTTTTCCTTTAAAATAAGGGGAATTTCTAACTTTTTGCCCCAAAATAAGGGGAATTTCAGCCTTTTTACCTCAAAATAAGGGGAATTTCTGCATTTTTGTCGAAAAATATGGGAAATTTCTGCATTTTTGCCCAAATTAAGAAAAATTTCTGCAATTTTGTACCAAAATAAATGAAATTTCTGCCTTTTTGCCCCAAAATAAGAAAATTTGTGCTTTTTTTTTTGAAATAAGTGAAATTTCTGCAATTTTGCTCCAAAATAAGGGAAATTTCTGAAATTTTGCCCCAAAATAAGTGGAATTTCTGAGTTTTGCCCCAAAATAAGGAGAATTTCTTTCTTTTTGCCCCAACATATAGGGGATTTCTGCCTTTTTGCCCCACAATTAGGGGAATTTCTGCAATCTTGCTCCAAAATACAAAGAATTTCTGCCTTTTTGCCCGAAAATAAGAAGAATGCATAACTTTTTGCCATAAGAAATAGAAATTTCTTCATTTTTGCTTCAAAATAAGGGGAATATCTGCTTTTTTGCCTCTAAAGAAGTGGAATTTCTGCCATTGTGCCCCAAAACAAAGGGAATTTCTGTCTTTTTTGCCTCAAAATAAGGAAAATTTCTGACTTATTTCCCTGAAATAAGTGAAATTTATGCAATTTTGCCCCAAAATAAGAGAAATTTCTGCCTTTTTGCCCCCAAATAAGGGGAATTTCAGCCTTTTTACCTCAAAATAAGAAGAATTTCTGCATTTTTGCCCCAAAATATGGGAAATTTCTGTATTTTTGCCACAAAATAAGAAAAATTTCTGCAATTCTGTACCAAAATAAAAGAAATTTCTAAAATTTTGCTCCAAAATTAGGGAAATTTCTGATTTTTGCCCCGATATAAGGAGAATTTCTGTATTTTTGCCCCAAAATAAAGGGAATTTCTGCCTTTTTGTCCCAAAATTAGGGGAGTTTCTGCAATTTTGCTTCAAAATACAGGGAATTTCTGCCTCTTTTCCCAAAAATAAAAAGAACTTCTGCCGATTTGCCCCAAATAAAGGGAATTTCTGCATTTTTGCCCCAATATTAGGGGAATTTCTGCAATTTTTCTCCAAAATACGGGGAATTTCTGCCTTTTTGCCCGAAAATAAAAAGAATGCATACCTTTTTGCCATAAAAAAGGGAAATTTCTTAATTTTTGCTTCAAAATAATGGGAATTTCTGCTTTTTTTGCCTCTATATAAGTGGAATTTCTGTCTTTTTCCCCCAAAACAAAGGGAATTTCTGTCTTTTTTGCCCCAAAATAAGGAAAATTTCTGACTTATTACCCTGAAATAAGTAAAATTTCTGCAATTTAGCCCCAAAATAAGGAAAATTTCTGCCTTTTTGCCCCCAAATAAGGGGAATTTCAGCCTTTTTACCTCAAAATAAGGGGAATTTTTGCATTTTTGCCCCAAAATATGGAAAATTTATGAATTTTTGCCCCAAAATAAGAAAAATTTCTGCAATTTTGTACCAAAATAAAAGATATTTCTGCATTTTGCCCCAAAATAAGAAAATTTCTCCTTTATTTTTTGAAATAAGTGAAATTTCTGCAATTTTGCCCCAAAATAAATGAAATTTCTTCCTTTTTTCCCCAAAATAAGGGGAATTTCAGCCTTTTTACCTCAAAATAAGGGCAATTTCTGCATTTCTGTTCCAAAATATGGGAATTTTCTGCCTTTTTGTCACCAAATAAGAAAAATTTCTGCAATTCTGTACCAAAATAAAAGAAATTTCTAAAATTTTGCCCCAAAATAAAGGAAATTGTTGATTTTTGTCCCGAAATAAGGAGAATTTCTGTATTTTTGCCCCAAAATAAAGGGAATTTCTGCCTTTTTGCCCCAATATTAGGGGAATTTCTGCAATTTTTCTCCAAAATACGGGGAATTTCTGCCTTTTTGCCCAAAATTAAGAAGATTTTCTGCCTTTTTGCCCCCAAACAAGGGGAATTTCTGCAATTTTATAGAAAATAAGGGGAATTTCAGCCTTTTTGCCCAAAAAAAGGGGAATTTCTGCCTTTTTGCTCGAAATTAAGGGGATTTTTTGCCTTTTTGCCCCCAAACAAGGGAAATTTCTGCAATTTTATCCCAAAATAAGGGGAATTTCTGCCTTTTTGCCCCCAAATAAGGGGAATTTCTGCCTATTTGCCCTGAAATATGTGACATGTCTTCAATTTTACCCAAAAATAAGGTGAATTTCTGCCTTTTTGTCCCAAAATAATGGGAATTTCTGCATTTTGCCCTAAAATAAGAAAAATTTTTGCTTTTTTTCTCTGAAATAAGTGAAATTTCTGCAATTTTGCATTAAAATAAAAGAAATATCTGCAATTTTTCCCCATAATAAAGGAATTTTCTGCAATTTTGCCCCAAAATAAAGGGAATTTCTGTTTTTTGTCCCCAAATATGGAAAATTTCTGCAATTTTGCCCTAAAATAAGGGGAATTTCTGCCTTTTGCCCCAAAATAAGAAAATTTCTCCTTTTTTTTCTGAAATAAGTAAAATTTCTGCAATTTTGCTCCAAAATACGGGGAATTTCTGCCTTTTTGCCCGAAAATAAAAAGAATGCATACCTTTTTGCCATAAAAAAGGGAAATTTCTTAATTTTTGCTTCAAAATAATGGGAATTTCTGCTTTTTTTGCCTCTATATAAGTGGAATTTCTGTCTTTTTCCCCCAAAACAAAGGGAATTTCTGTCTTTTTTGCCCCAAAATAAGGAAAATTTCTGACTTATTACCCTGAAATAAGTAAAATTTCTGCAATTTAGCCCCAAAATAAGGAAAATTTCTGCCTTTTTGCCCCAAAATAAGGGGAATTTCAGCCTTTTTACCTCAAAATAAGGGGAATTTTTGCATTTTTGCCCCAAAATATGGAAAATTTATGAATTTTTGCCCCAAAATAAGAAAAATTTCTGCAATTTTGTACCAAAATAAAAGATATTTCTGCATTTTTCCCCAAAATAAGAAAATTTCTCCTTTATTTTTTGAAATAAGTGAAATTTCTGCAATTTTGCCCCAAAATAAATGAAATTTCTTCCTTTTTTCCCCAAAATAAGGGGAATTTCAGCCTTTTTACCTCAAAATAAGGGCAATTTCTGCATTTCTGTTCCAAAATATGGGAATTTTCTGCCTTTTTGTCACCAAATAAGAAAAATTTCTGCAATTCTGTACCAAAATAAAAGAAATTTCTAAAATTTTGCCCCAAAATAAAGGAAATTGTTGATTTTTGTCCCGAAATAAGGAGAATTTCTGTATTTTTGCCCCAAAATAAAGGGAATTTCTGCCTTTTTGCCCCAATATTAGGGGAATTTCTGCAATTTTTCTCCAAAATACGGGGAATTTCTGCCTTTTTGCCCAAAATTAAGAAGATTTTCTGCCTTTTTGCCCCCAAACAAGGGGAATTTCTGCAATTTTATAGAAAATAAGGGGAATTTCAGCCTTTTTGCCCAAAAAAAGGGGAATTTCTGCCTTTTTGCCCTGAAATATGTGAAATGTCTGCAATTTTACCCCAAAATAAGGTGAATTTCTGCTATTGTGCCCCAAAATAATGGGAATTTCTGCATTTTGCCCTAAAATAAGATAAATTTTTGCTTTTTTTCTCTGAAATAAGTGAAATTTCTGCAATTTTGCCTTAAAATAAAAGAAATATCTGCAATTTTCCCCCATAATAAAGGTATTTTCTGCAATTTTGCCACAAAATAAAGGGAATTTCTGTTTTTTGTTTCAAAATAAGGGAAATTTCTGCAATTTTGCCCTAAAATAAGGGGAATTTCTGCCTTTTGCCCCAAAATAAGAAAATTTCTCCTTTTTTTCTGAAATAAGTGAAATTTCTGCAATTTTGCCCAAAAATAAGTGAAATTTCTGAATTTTGCCCTAAAATAAGGAGAATTTCTGTCTTTTTGCCCCAACATATTGGGAATTTTTGCCTTTTTGCCCCAACATATAGGGAATTTCTGCATTTTTGCCCCACAATTAGGGGAATTTCTGCAATTTTGCTCCAAAATACGGGTAATTTCTGCAATTTTGCCCCAAAATAAGTGGAATTTCTGCAATTTTGCCCCAAAGTAAGGGAAATTTCTGGAATTTTGCCCCAAAATAAGTGGAATTTCTGGGTTTTGCCCCAAAATAAGGAGTATTTCTGTCTTTTTGCCCCAACATATTGGGAATTTTTGCCTTTTTGCCCCAACATATAGGGAATTTCTGCCTTTTTGCCCCACAATAAGGGGAATTTCTGCAATTTTGCTCCAAAATACGGGGAATTTCTGCCTTTTTGCCCGAAAATAAGAAGAATGCATAACTTTTTGCCATAAAATAGCGAAATTTCTTCATTTTTGCTTCAAAATAATGGGAATTTCTGCTTTTTTGCCTCTAAATAAGTGGAATTTCTGTCCTTTTCCCCCAAAACAAAGGGAATTTCTGTCTTTTTTGCCCCAAAATAAGGTAAATTTCTGACTTATTACCCTGAAATAAGTGAAATTTCTCCAATTTTGCCCCAAAATAAGGAAAATTTCTGTTTTTTTGCCCCCAAATAAGGGAAATTTCAGCCTTTTTACCTCAAAATAAGGGGAATTTCTGCATTTTTGCCACAAAATAAAAGAAATTTCTGCTTTTTTGCCCCACAATTAGGAGAATTTCTGCAATTTTGCTCCATAATACAAGGAATATCTGCTTTTTAGCCCAAAAATAATTGGAATGTATACCTTTTGCCACAAAAAAGGGAAATTTTTTCATTTTTACTCCAAAATAAAAGGAATTTCTGCTTTTTTGCCTCTAAAAAAGTGGAATTTCTGTGTTTTTCCCCCAAAACAAAGGGAATTTCTGTCTTTTTTGCCCCAAAATAAGGAAAATTTCTGACTTATTACAATGAAATAAGTGAAATTTCTGCAATTTTGCCTCAAAATAAGAAAAATTTTTGCTTTTTTCCCCCAAATAAGAGAAATTTCAGCCTTTTTACGTCAAAATAAGAGGAATTTCTGCATTTTTCCCCTTAATATGGGAGATTTCTGCCTTTTGCCCAAAAATAAGAAAAATTTCTGCAATTTTGTACCAAAATAAAAGAAATTTCTGCCTTTTTTGCACCAAAATAGGAAAATTTCTGAATTTTTTTCTGAAATGAGTGAAATTTCTGCAATTTTGCCCCAAAATAAGTGAAATTTCTGTAATTTTGCCCCAAAATAAGGGAAATTTCTGGAATTTTGCCCCAAAATAAGTGGAATTTCTGAGTTTTGCCCCAAAATAATGAGAGTTTCTGTCTTTTTGCCCCAACATATAGGGAATTTGTGCCTTTTTGCCCCACAATTAGGGGAATTTCTGCAATTTTGCTCCAAAATACGGGGAATTTCTGCCTTTTTGCCCGAAAATAAGAAGAATGCATACTTTTTTGCCATAAAAAAGGGAAATTTCTTCAGTTTTGCTCCAAAATAAGGGGAATTTCTGCTTTTTTGCCTCTAAATAAGTGGAATTTCTGTCTTTATCCCCAAAAACAAAGGGAATTTCTGACTTTTTTGCCCCAAAATAAGGAAAATTTCTGAGTTATTACCCTGAAATAACTGAAATTTCTGCAATTTTGCTCGAAAATAAGGGAAATTTCTGCCTTTTTGCCCTGAAATATGTGAAATGTCTGCAATTTCACCCCAAAATAAGGTGAATTTCTGCCATTGTGCCCCAAAATAATGGGAATTTCAGACTTATTACCCTGAAATAAGTGAAATTTCTGCAATTTTGCCTCAAAATAAGGGAAATTTCTGCCTTTTTGCCCCCAAATAAGGGGAATTTCAGCCTTTTTACCTCAAAATAAGAGGAATTTATGCATTTTTGCCCCAAAATATAAGAGATTTATGCCTTTTTGCCCCCAAATAAGAAAAATTTCTGCAATTTTGTACCAAAATAAAAGAAATTTCTGCCTTTTTACACCAAAATAAATAAATTCTGCTTTTTTTTTCTGAAATAAGTGAAATTTCTGCAATTTTGCCCCAAAATAAGTGAAATTTCTGCAATTTTGCCCTAAAATAAGGGAAATTTCTGGAATTTTGCCCCAAAATAAGTGGAATTTCTGAGTTTTGCCCCGAAATAAGGAGAATTTCTGTCTTTTTGCCCCAACATATAGGGAATTTCTGCCTTTTTGCCCCACAATTAGGAGAATTTCTGCAATTTTGCTCCAAAATACGGGGAATTTCTTCATTTTTGCCCGAAAATAAGAAGAATGCATAGCTTTTTGCCATAAAAAAGGGAAATTTCTTTATTTTTGCTCCAAAATAAGGGGAATTTCTGCAATTTTGATCCAAAATACAGTTAATTTCTGCTTTTTAGCCCGAAAATAAGCGGAATGTATACCTTTTGCCACAAAAAAAGATAAATTTCTTCATTTTTGCTCCAATAAAGAAGAATTTCTGCTTTTTTGCCTCTAAATAAGTGGAATTTCTGTCTTTTTCCCACAAAACAAAGGGAATTTCTGTTTTTTGCCCCAATGTAAGATGAATTTCTGACTTATTACCCTGAAATAAGTGAAATTTCTGCAATTTTGCCTCAAAATAAGGGAAATTTCTGTCTTTTTGCCCCCAAATAAGGGAAATTTCAGCCTTTTTACCTCAAAATAAGAGGAATTTATGCATTTTTGCCCCAAAATATAGGGGATTTCTGCTTTTTGCCCCCAAATAAGAAAAATTTCTGCAATTTTGTACCAAAATAAAAGAAATTTCTGCCTTTTTGCACCAAAATAAGAAAATTTCTGCTTTTTTTCTGAAATAATTGAAATTTCTGCAATTTTGCCAAAATAAGTGAAATTTCTGCAATTTTGCCCCAAAATAAGTGAAATTTCTGGAATTTTGTCCCAAAATAAGTGGAATTTCTGAGTTTTGCCACAAAATAAAAAGAATTTCTGCCTTTTTGTCCCACAATTAGGGGAATTTCTGCAATTTTGCTCCAAAATACGGGGAATTTCTGCTTTTTAGCCTGAAAATAAGAAGAATGCATACCTTTTACCACAAAAAAAAAATTTGTTCATTTTTGCTCCAAAATAAGGGTAATTTCTTCTTTTTTGCTTCTAAATAAGTGGAATTTCTGACTTTTTCCCCCAAAACAAAAGGAATTTCTGTCTATTTTGCCCCAAATAAGGAAAATTTCTGACTTATTACCCTGAAATAAGTGAAATTTCTTCAATTTTGCCCCCAAATAAGGGAAATTTCTGCTTTTTGCCCCCAAATAAGGGAAATTTCTGCCTTTTTATCACAAAATAAGGGGAATTTTTGCATTTTTGCCACAAAATATTTGGAATTTCTTCATTTTTGCCCCAAAATGAGGAAAATTTCTGCCTTTTTACCATGAAATAAGTGAAATTTCTGCAATTTTGCCCCAAAATAAGTGAAATTTCGGCAATTTTGCCACAAAATAAGGGAAATTTCTGGAATTTTGCCCCAAAATAAGGGGAATTTCTGAGTTTTGCCCCAAAATAAGGAGAATTTCTGTCTTTTTGCCCTAACATATAGGGAATTTCTGCATTTTGCCCCACAATTAGGGGAATTTCTGCAATTTTGCTCCAAAATACGGGGAATTTCAGCTTTTTAGCCCAAAAATAAGTGGAATGTATACATTTTGCCAAAAAAAGGGAAATTTCTTCATTTTTACTCCAAAATAAAAGGAATATCTGCTTTTTTGCCTCTAAAAAAGTGGAATTTCTGTCTTTTTCTCCCAAAACAAAGGGAATTTCTGTGTTTTTTGCCCCAAAAAAAGGAAAATTTCTGACTTATTACTCTGAAATAAGTGAAATTTCTGCAATTTTGCCTCAAAATAAAGGAAATTTCTGCCTTTTTGCCCCCAAATAAGGGAAATTTCAGCCTTTTTACCTCAAAATAAGAGGAATTTCTGCTTTTTTGCCCCAAAATATGGGGATTTCTGCCTTTTTGCCCCAAAATAAGAAAAATTTCTGCAATTTTGTACCAAAATAAAAGAAATTTCTGCCTTTTTCACCAAAATAGGAAAATTTCTGAATTTTTTTCTGAAATAAGTTAAATTTCTGCAATTTTGCCCCAAAATAAGTGAAATTTCTGAAATTTTTCCCCAAAATAAGGGAAATTTCTGGAATTTTGCACCAAAATAAGTGGAATTTCTGAGTTTTGCCCCAAAATAAGGAGAATTTCTGTCTTTTTGCCCCAACATATAGGGAATTTCTCCCTTTTTGCCCCACAATTAGGGGAATTTCTGCAATTTTGCTCCAAAATAGGGGAATTTCTGCCTTTTTGCCCGAAAATAAGAATAATGCATACCTTTTTGCCATAAAAAAGGGAAATTTCTTCAGTTTTGCTCCAAAATAAGGGGAATTTCTGCTTTTTTGCCTCTAAATAAGTGGAATTTCTGTCTTTATCCCCAAAAACAAAGGGAATTTCTGTCTTTTTTGCCCCAAAATAAGGAAAATTTCTGACTTATTACCCTGAAATAAGTGAAATTTCTGCAATTTTGCTCGAAAATAAGGGAAATTTCTGCCTTTTTTACCCCAAATAAGGGGAATTTAAGCCTTGTTACCTCAAAATAAGAGGAATTGCTGCATTTTTGCCCCAAAATATGGGAGATTTCTGCCTTTTTCTTCCAAAATAAGAATAATTTATGCAATTTTGTACCAAAATAAAAGAAATTTCTGCCTTTTTGCAACAAAATAAGAAAATTTCTGCAATTTTGCCCCAAAATAAGGGAAATTTCTGGAATTTTGCCCTAAAATAAGTGGAATTTCTGAGTTTTGCCCCAAAATATGGAGAATTTCTGTCTTTTTGCCACAACATATAGGGAATTTCTCCCTTTTTGCCCCACAATTAGGGGAATTTCTGCAATTTTGCTCCAAAATAGGGGAATTTCTGCCTTTTTGCCCGAAAATAAGAAGAATGCATACCTTTTTGCCATAAAAAAAGAAAATTTCTTCAGTTTTGCCCCAAAATAAGGGAAATTTCTGCAATTTTGCCCCAATGTAAAGGAAATTTCTGCAATTTTGCCCCAAAATAAGGGGAATTTCTGACTGTTTGCTCCCGAAAAAGGAGATTTTCTGTCTTTTTGCCCCATAATAAGGAGAATTTCTGCCTTTTTGCCCAAAAATTATGAGAATTTCTGCAATTTTGCTTCAAAATACAGGGAATTTCTGTTTTTTAGCCCCAAAATAAAGGGAATTTCTGCATTTTACCTCAAATTGAGAATAATTTCTGCCTTTTGCCTCAAAATAAAGGGGAATTTTCTGCCTTTTTGTTTCAAAATAAGATAAATTTCTTCAATTTTGTACCATAATAAAAGAAATTTCTGCTCTTTGCCCCAAAATAAAAGGAATTTCTGACTTTTTGCCCTGAAATAAATGAAATTTCTGCAATTTTGCCCGAAAATAAGAGAAATTTGTGCCTCTTTGCCCCAAAATAAGAAGAAGTTTTGCCTTTTGCCCCAAAATATGGGGAATTTCAGCATTTTACCTCAAAATAAGAATTTCAGCCTTTTTGCCCCAAAATAAGGAAAATTTCGGCAATTTTGCCCCAAAATAAGGGGAATTTCTTCCTTTTTGCCCCAAAATAAAGGATATTTCAGCCTTTTTACCTGAAAATAAGTGAAATTTCTGCTATTTTGCCCCAAATAAGGGAAATTTCTGCAATTTTGACTCAAAATAAGGTAAATTCCTGCAATTTTGCCCCAAAATAAGTGGAATTTCTGAGTTTTGTCCCAAAATAAGAAGAATTTCTGTCTTTTTGCCCCAACATATAGGGAATTTCTGCCTTTTTGCCCAACAATTAGGGGAATTTCTTCATTTTTGCTTCAAAATAAGGGGAATTTCTGCCTTTTTGCGTCTAAAGAAGTGGAATTTCTGTATTTTCCTTCCAAAACAAAGGGAATTTCTGTGTTTTTTGCCCCAAAATAAGGAAAATTTCTGACTTATTACCCTGAAATAAGTGAAATGTTTGCAATTTTGCCCCAAAATAAGGGAAATTTCTGCCTTTTTGCCCCCAAATAAGGGGAATTTCAGCCTTTTTACCTCAAAATAAGGGGAATTTCTGCATTTTTGCCACAAAATATTAGGAATTTTTGCCTTTTTGCCCCAAAATAAGAAAAATTTCTGCCATTTTTACCTGAAATAAGTGAAATTTCTGCAATTTTGCCCCAAAATAAGTAAAATTTCTGCAATTTTGCCCCAAAATAAGGGAAATTTCTGGAATTTTGCCCCAAAATAAGTGGAATTTCTGAGTTTTGCCCCAAAATAAGGAGAATTTCTGTCTTTTTGCCCCAACATATAGGGAATTTCTGCCTTTTTGCCCCACAATTAGGGGATTTTCTGCAATTGTTCTCCAAAAAACGGGAATTTCTGCTTTTTTGCCCGAAAATAAGGGGAATATATACCTTTTGCCACAAAAAAGGGAAATTTCTTCATTTTTGCCCCAAAATAAGAGGAAATTCTGCCTTCTTACCTCACAATAAGTGAAATTTCTGCCTTTTTACCCAAAAATAAACAAAATTTCTCTTTTTGCCCAAAAATAAAAGGAATTTTTGAATTTTGCCCTGAAATAAGTGAAATTTCTGCAATTTTGCCCCAAAATAAGGGAAATTTTTGCCTTTTTGCCACAAAATAAAGGGAATTTCTGTCTTTTTGCCCCAAAATAAGGGATATTTCAGCATTTTACCTCATGATAAGGGGAATCTCTTCCTTTTTGCCCCAAAATATGGGGAATTTCTTCATTTTTGCCCCAAAATAAAGAAAATTTCTGCAATTTTGTACCAAAATAAAAGAAATTTCTGCCTTTTTGCCCCAAAATAAGAGAAATTTCTGTGCTTTTTCCCTGAAATAAGTGAAATTTCTGCAATTTTGCCCCAAAATAAGGGAAATTTCTGCAATTTTGCCCCAAAATAAAGGAAATTTCTGCAATTTTGCCCCAAAATAATAGGAATTTCTGCCTTTTTGCCGAAAATAAGGGGAATTTCATCATTTTACCTCTAAATAAGGGGAATTTCTGCATTTTTGCCACAAAATATAGGGAATTTCTGCCCTATTGCCCTTAAATAAGGAAAATTTCTGCTTTTCTGCCCCAATTAACGGGAATTTCTGCCTTTTTGCCACAAAGTAAAGAGAATTTCTGCCTTTTTGCCCCAAAATAACGGGAATTTCAGCCTTTTTACCTCAAATAAGAAGAATTTCTGCCTTTTCCCCCAAAATATGGGTAATTTTTGCCTTTTTGTTCCAAAATAAGGAAAATTTCTACAATTTTGTATCAAAATAAAAGAAATTTCTGCTTTTTGCCCCAAAATAAAAGGAATTTCTGACTTTTTGCCCTGAAATAAATGAAATTCCTGCAATTATGCCTGAAAATAAGGGAAATTTGTGCCTTTTTGCCCCCAAATGAGGGGAATTTCTGCCTTTTTGCCCCAAAATATGGGGAATTTCAGGATTTTACCTCATAATAAAGGAAATTTTAGGCTTTTTGCACCAAAATATGGGAAATTTCTGCCTTTTTGCCACAAAATAAGAAAAATTTCTGCAAGTCTGTAACAATATAAAAGAAATTTCTAAAATTTTGACCCGAAATAAGGGAAATTTCTGATTTTTTCCCCAAAATAAAAAGAATTTTGCACCAAAATATGGGGAATTTCTGACTCTTTGCCCCAAAATAATAAAAATTTCTGCAATTTTGTACTAAAATAAAAAAAATTTCTGCCTTTTTTCCCCGCAAAAAAAATTTCCGCCTTTTTTCCCTGAAATAAGTGAAATTTCTGCAATTTTGCCTCAAAATAAGGGAAATTTCTGCAATATTGCCCTAATGTAAAGGAAATTTCTGCAATTTGGCCCCAAAATAAGGGGAAATTCTGACTGTTTGCTCCCGAAAAAGGAGATTTTGTGTCTTTTTGCCCCAAAATAGGGAGAATTTCTGCCTTTTTGCCCGAAAATTATGAGAATTTCTGCAATTTTGCTTCAAAATACGAGGAATTTCTGCCTTTTAGCCCCAAAATAAAAAGAATTTCTGCATTTTACCTCAAAATAAGAATAATTTCTGCCTTTTGCCTCAAAATAAGGGGAATTTTCTGCCTTTTTGTTTCAAAATACGAAAAATTTCTTCAATTTTGTACCATAATAAAAGAAATTTCTGCTTTTTGCCCTAAAATAAAAGGAATTTCTTACTTTTTGCCCTGAAATAAATGAAATTCCTGCAATTATGCCCGAAAATAAGGGAAATATGTGCCTTTTTGCCCCCAAATGAGGGGAATTTCTGCCTTTTTGCCCCAAAATATGTGGAATTTCAGGATTTTACCTCAAAATATGTAGAATTTTAGCCTTTTTGCCACAAAATAAGAAAAATTTCTGCAAGTCTGTAACAAAATAAAAGAAATTTCTATAATTTTGCCCCAAAATAAGGGAAATTTCTGATTTTTGCACCAAAATAAGGAGAATTTCTCTATTTTTGCCCCAAAATAAAGGGAATTTCTGCCTTTCTGCCCCAAAATTAGGGGAGTTTCTGCAATTTTGCTTCAAAATACAAGGAATTTCTGCCTTTTTACCCGAAATTAAGTGGATTTTCTGCCTTTTTGCCCCCAAATAAGGGAAATTTCTGCAATTTTATCCCAAAAGAAGGGAAATTTCTGCCTTATTGCCCCCAAATTAGGGGAATTTCTGCCATTTTGCCCTGAAATATGTGAAATTTCTGATATTTTAACCCAAATAAGGTGAATTTCTGCCTTTTTGCCCAAAAATAATTGGAATTTCTGCCTTTTTGCCCCAAAATAAGAAAAATTTTTGCATTTTTTCTCTGAAATAATGAAATTTCTGCAATTTTGTCCTAAAATAAGGGAAATTTCTTCAATTTTTCCCCATAATAAGGGAAATTTCTGCAATTTTGCCTCAAAAGAAGGGGAATTTCTGTTTTTGCCCCCAAATAAGGGAAATTTCTGCAATTTTGCCCTAAAATAAGGGGATTTTCTGCCTTTTTTGCCGAAAATAAGGGGAATTTCTGACATTTTGCCGTAAAATAATTGAAATTTCTGCAGTTTTACCCCAAAATAAGGGGAATTTCTGCCTTTTTGCCCAAAAATTAGAGAAATTTCTGCAATTTTGCTCCAAAATACGGGTAATTTCTGCATTTTTGCCCGAAAATAAAGGGAATGTATACCTTTTTGCCATAAAAAAAGCAAATTTCTTCATTTTTACCCCAAAATAAGGGGATTTTCCACCTTTTTGACTCAAAATAAGTGCAATTTCTGCCTTTTCCCCAAAATAAACGAAATTTCTGTCTTTTTGCTCCAAAATAAGGGGAATTTCAGCCTTTTTACCTAAAAATAAGGGGAATTTCTGCCTTTTTGCCACAAAATATGGGGAATTTCTGACTTTTTGCCCCAAAATAAGAAAAATTTCTGCAATTTTGTACCAAAATAAAAGAAATTTCTGCCTTTTTGCCCCCCAAAAAAAAATTCCGCCTTTTTTTCCTGAAATAAGTGAAATTTCTGCAATTTTGCCCCAAAATAAGGGAAATTTCTGCAATTTTGCCCCAAAATAAGGGAAATTTCTGCAAATTTGCCCCAAAATAAGGGAAATTTCTGCAATTTTGCCCCAATGTAAAGGAAATTTCTGCAATTTTGCCCCAAAATAAGGGGAATTTCTGACTGTTTGCTCCCGATAAAGGAGATTTTCTGTATTTTTGCCCCAAAATAAGGGGAATTTCTGCCTTTTTGCCCGAAAATTATGAGAATTTCTGCAATTTTGCTTCAAAATACGGGAAATTTCTGCTTTTTAGGCCCAAAATAAAAAGAATTTCTGCATTTTACCTCAAAATAAGAATAATTTCTGCTTTTTGCCTCAAAATAAGGGGAATTTTCTGCCTTTTTGTTTCATAATAAGAAAAATTTCTTCAATTTTGTACCATAATAAAAGAAATTTCTGCTCTTTGCCCCAAAATAAAAGGAATTTCTGACTTTTTGCCCTGAAATAAATGAAATTTCTGCAATTTTGCCCGAAAATAAGGGAAATTTGTGCCTCTTTGCCCCAAAATAAGAAGTTTTGCCTTTTGCCCCAAAATATGGGGAATTTCAGCATTTTACCTCAAAATAAGAATTTCAGCCTTTTTGCCCCAAAATAAGGAAAATTTCGGCAATTTTGCCCCAAAATAAGGGGAATTTCTTCCTTTTTGCCCCAAAATAAAGGATATTTCAGCCTTTTTACCTGAAAATAAGTGAAATTTCTGCTATTTTGCCCCAAATAAGGGAAATTTCTGCAATTTTGACTCAAAATAAGGTAAATTCCTGCAATTTTGCCCCAAAATAAGTGGAATTTCTGAGTTTTGTCCCAAAATAAGAAGAATTTCTGTCTTTTTGCCCCAACATATAGGGAATTTCTGCCTTTTTGCCCAACAATTAGGGGAATTTCTTCATTTTTGCTTCAAAATAAGGGGAATTTCTGCCTTTTTGCGTCTAAAGAAGTGGAATTTCTGTATTTTCCTTCCAAAACAAAGGGAATTTCTGTGTTTTTTGCCCCAAAATAAGGAAAATTTCTGACTTATTACCCTGAAATAAGTGAAATGTTTGCAATTTTGCCCCAAAATAAGGGAAATTTCTGCCTTTTTGCCCCCAAATAAGGGGAATTTCAGCCTTTTTACCTCAAAATAAGGGGAATTTCTGCATTTTTGCCACAAAATATTAGGAATTTTTGCCTTTTTGCCCCAAAATAAGAAAAATTTCTGCCATTTTTACCTGAAATAAGTGAAATTTCTGCAATTTTGCCCCAAAATAAGTAAAATTTCTGCAATTTTGCCCCAAAATAAGGGAAATTTCTGGAATTTTGCCCCAAAATAAGTGGAATTTCTGAGTTTTGCCCCAAAATAAGGAGAATTTCTGTCTTTTTGCCCCAACATATAGGGAATTTCTGCCTTTTTGCCCCACAATTAGGGGATTTTCTGCAATTGTGCTCCAAAAAACGGGAATTTCTGCTTTTTTGCCCGAAAATAAGGGGAATATATACCTTTTGCCACAAAAAAGGGAAATTTCTTCATTTTTGCCCCAAAATAAGAGGAAATTCTGCCTTCTTACCTCACAATAAGTGAAATTTCTGCCTTTTTACCCAAAAATAAACAAAATTTCTCTTTTTGCCCAAAAATAAAAGGAATTTTTGAATTTTGCCCTGAAATAAGTGAAATTTCTGCAATTTTGCCCCAAAATAAGGGAAATTTTTGCCTTTTTGCCACAAAATAAAGGGAATTTCTGTCTTTTTGCCCCAAAATAAGGGATATTTCAGCATTTTACCTCATGATAAGGGGAATCTCTTCCTTTTTGCCCCAAAATATGGGGAATTTCTTCATTTTTGCCCCAAAATAAAGAAAATTTCTGCAATTTTGTACCAAAATAAAAGAAATTTCTGCCTTTTTGCCCCAAAATAAGAGAAATTTCTGTGCTTTTTCCCTGAAATAAGTGAAATTTCTGCAATTTTGCCCCAAAATAAGGGAAATTTCTGCAATTTTGCCCCAAAATAAAGGAAATTTCTGCAATTTTGCCCCAAAATAATAGGAATTTCTGCCTTTTTGCCGAAAATAAGGGGAATTTCATCATTTTACCTCTAAATAAGGGGAATTTCTGCATTTTTGCCACAAAATATAGGGAATTTCTGCCCTATTGCCCTTAAATAAGGAAAATTTCTGCTTTTCTGCCCCAATTAACGGGAATTTCTGCCTTTTTGCCACAAAGTAAAGAGAATTTCTGCCTTTTTGCCCCAAAATAACGGGAATTTCAGCCTTTTTACCTCAAATAAGAAGAATTTCTGCCTTTTCCCCCAAAATATGGGTAATTTTTGCCTTTTTGTTCCAAAATAAGGAAAATTTCTACAATTTTGTATCAAAATAAAAGAAATTTCTGCTTTTTGCCCCAAAATAAAAGGAATTTCTGACTTTTTGCCCTGAAATAAATGAAATTCCTGCAATTATGCCTGAAAATAAGGGAAATTTGTGCCTTTTTGCCCCCAAATGAGGGGAATTTCTGCCTTTTTGCCCCAAAATATGGGGAATTTCAGGATTTTACCTCATAATAAAGGAAATTTTAGGCTTTTTGCACCAAAATATGGGAAATTTCTGCCTTTTTGCCACAAAATAAGAAAAATTTCTGCAAGTCTGTAACAATATAAAAGAAATTTCTAAAATTTTGACCCGAAATAAGGGAAATTTCTGATTTTTTCCCCAAAATAAAAAGAATTTTGCACCAAAATATGGGGAATTTCTGACTCTTTGCCCCAAAATAATAAAAATTTCTGCAATTTTGTACTAAAATAAAAAAAATTTCTGCCTTTTTTCCCCGCAAAAAAAATTTCCGCCTTTTTTCCCTGAAATAAGTGAAATTTCTGCAATTTTGCCTCAAAATAAGGGAAATTTCTGCAATATTGCCCTAATGTAAAGGAAATTTCTGCAATTTGGCCCCAAAATAAGGGGAAATTCTGACTGTTTGCTCCCGAAAAAGGAGATTTTGTGTCTTTTTGCCCCAAAATAGGGAGAATTTCTGCCTTTTTGCCCGAAAATTATGAGAATTTCTGCAATTTTGCTTCAAAATACGAGGAATTTCTGCCTTTTAGCCCCAAAATAAAAAGAATTTCTGCATTTTACCTCAAAATAAGAATAATTTCTGCCTTTTGCCTCAAAATAAGGGGAATTTTCTGCCTTTTTGTTTCAAAATACGAAAAATTTCTTCAATTTTGTACCATAATAAAAGAAATTTCTGCTTTTTGCCCTAAAATAAAAGGAATTTCTTACTTTTTGCCCTGAAATAAATGAAATTCCTGCAATTATGCCCGAAAATAAGGGAAATATGTGCCTTTTTGCCCCCAAATGAGGGGAATTTCTGCCTTTTTGCCCCAAAATATGTGGAATTTCAGGATTTTACCTCAAAATATGTAGAATTTTAGCCTTTTTGCCACAAAATAAGAAAAATTTCTGCAAGTCTGTAACAAAATAAAAGAAATTTCTATAATTTTGCCCCAAAATAAGGGAAATTTCTGATTTTTGCACCAAAATAAGGAGAATTTCTCTATTTTTGCCCCAAAATAAAGGGAATTTCTGCCTTTTTGCCCCAAAATTAGGGGAGTTTCTGCAATTTTGCTTCAAAATACAAGGAATTTCTGCCTTTTTACCCGAAATTAAGTGGATTTTCTGCCTTTTTGCCCCCAAATAAGGGAAATTTCTGCAATTTTATCCCAAAAGAAGGGAAATTTCTGCCTTATTGCCCCCAAATAAGGGGAATTTCTGCCATTTTGCCCTGAAATATGTGAAATTTCTGATATTTTAACCCAAATAAGGTGAATTTCTGCCTTTTTGCCCAAAAATAATTGGAATTTCTGCCTTTTTGCCCCAAAATAAGAAAAATTTTTGCATTTTTTCTCTGAAATAATGAAATTTCTGCAATTTTGTCCTAAAATAAGGGAAATTTCTTCAATTTTTCCCCATAATAAGGGAAATTTCTGCAATTTTGCTTCAAAAGAAGGGGAATTTCTGTTTTTGCCCCCAAATAAGGGAAATTTCTGCAATTTTGCCCTAAAATAAGGGGATTTTCTGCCTTTTTTGCCGAAAATAAGGGGAATTTCTGACATTTTGCCGTAAAATAATTGAAATTTCTGCAGTTTTACCCCAAAATAAGGGGAATTTCTGCCTTTTTGCCCAAAAATTAGAGAAATTTCTGCAATTTTGCTCCAAAATACGGGTAATTTCTGCATTTTTGCCCGAAAATAAAGGGAATGTATACCTTTTTGCCATAAAAAAAGCAAATTTCTTCATTTTTACCCCAAAATAAGGGGATTTTCCACCTTTTTGACTCAAAATAAGTGCAATTTCTGCCTTTTCCCCAAAATAAACGAAATTTCTGTCTTTTTGCTCCAAAATAAGGGGAATTTCAGCCTTTTTACCTAAAAATAAGGGGAATTTCTGCCTTTTTGCCACAAAATATGGGGAATTTCTGACTTTTTGCCCCAAAATAAGAAAAATTTCTGCAATTTTGTACCAAAATAAAAGAAATTTCTGCCTTTTTGCCCCCCAAAAAAAAATTCCGCCTTTTTTTCCTGAAATAAGTGAAATTTCTGCAATTTTGCCCCAAAATAAGGGAAATTTCTGCAATTTTGCCCCAAAATAAGGGAAATTTCTGCAAATTTGCCCCAAAATAAGGGAAATTTCTGCAATTTTGCCCCAATGTAAAGGAAATTTCTGCAATTTTGCCCCAAAATAAGGGGAATTTCTGACTGTTTGCTCCCGATAAAGGAGATTTTCTGTATTTTTGCCCCAAAATAAGGGGAATTTCTGCCTTTTTGCCCGAAAATTATGAGAATTTCTGCAATTTTGCTTCAAAATACGGGAAATTTCTGCTTTTTAGGCCCAAAATAAAAAGAATTTCTGCATTTTACCTCAAAATAAGAATAATTTCTGCTTTTTGCCTCAAAATAAGGGGAATTTTCTGCCTTTTTGTTTCATAATAAGAAAAATTTCTTCAATTTTGTACCATAATAAAAGAAATTTCTGCTCTTTGCCCCAAAATAAAAGGAATTTCTGACTTTTTGCCCTGAAATAAATGAAATTTCTGCAATTTTGCCCGAAAATAAGGGAAATTTGTGCCTCTTTGCCCCAAAATAAGAAGTTTTGCCTTTTGCCCCAAAATATGGGGAATTTCAGCATTTTACCTCAAAATAAGAATTTCAGCCTTTTTGCCCCAAAATAAGGAAAATTTCGGCAATTTTGCCCCAAAATAAGGGGAATTTCTTCCTTTTTGCCCCAAAATAAAGGATATTTCAGCCTTTTTACCTGAAAATAAGTGAAATTTCTGCTATTTTGCCCCAAATAAGGGAAATTTCTGCAATTTTGCCCCAAAATAAGGTAAATTCCTGCAATTTTGCCCCAAAATAAGTGGAATTTCTGAGTTTTGCCCCAAAATAAGGAGAATTTCTGTCTTTTTGCCCCAACATATAGGGAATTTCTGCCTTTTTGCCCAACAATTAGGGGAATTTCTTCATTTTTGCTCAAAAATAAGGGGAATTTCTGCGTTTTTGCCTTCAAAGAAGTGGAATTTCTGTATTTTCCCCCCAAAACAAAGGGAATTTCTGTCTTTTTTGCCCCAAAATAAGGAAAATTTCTGACTTATTACCCTGAAATAAGTGAAATGTCTGCAATTTTGCCCCAAAATAAGAAAAATTTCTGCCTTTTTGCCCCCAAATAAGGGGAATTTAAGCCTTTTTACCGCAAAATAAGGGGAATTTCTGCATTTTTGCCACAAAATATTAGGAAATTCTGCCTTTTTGCCCCAAAATAAGAAAAATTTCTGCCATTTTTACCTGAAATAAGTGAAATTTCTGCAATTTTGCCCCAAAATAAGTGAAATTTCTGCAATTTTGCCCCAAAATAAGGGAAATTTCTGGAATTTTGCCCCAAAATAAGTGGAATTTCTGAGTTTTGCCCCAAAATAAAGAGAATTTCTGCCTTTTTGCCCCACAATTAGGGGAATTTCTGCAATTTTGCTCCAAAATACAGGGAATTTCTGCCTTTTTGCCGAAAATAAGGGGAATGCATACCTTTTTGCCATAAAAAAGGGAAATTTCTTCATTTTTGCCCCAAATGAAGGGAAATTTCTGCCTTTTTGCCCTGAAATATGTGAAATTTCTGCAATTTTAGCCCAAAATAAGGTGAATTCCTGCCTTTTTGCCATCAAAATAATGGGAATTTCTGCCTTTTTGCCCCACAATTAGGGGATTTTCTGCAATTGTGCTCCAAAATACGGGGAATTTCTGCTTTTTTGCCCGAAAATAAGGGGAATATATACCTTTTGCCACAAAAAAGGGAAATTTCTTCATTTTTGCCGCAAAATAAGAGGAATTTCTGCCTTCTTACCTCAAAATAAGTGAAATTTCTGCCTTTTTACCCAAAAGTAAACGGAATTTCTGTCTTTTTGCCCCAAAATAAAAGCAATTTTTGAATTTTGCCCTGAAATAAGTGAAATTTCTGCAATTTTGCCCCAAAATAAGGGAAATTTCTGGAAATTTGCCCCAAAATAAATGGAATTTCTGAGTTTTGCCCGAAAATAAGGAGAATTTCTGTCTTTTTGCCCCAACATATCGGGAATTTCTGCCTTTTTGCCCCACAATTAGGGGAATTTCTGCAATTTTGCTCCAAAATACGGGGAATTTCTGCCTTTTTGCCCGAAATTAAGGGGATTTTCTGCCTTTTTGCCCCCAAACAAGGGAAATTTCTGCAATTTTAACCCAAAATATGAAGAATTTCTGCCTTTTTACCCCCAAATAAGGGGAATTTCTGCCTTTTTGCCCTGAAATATGTGAAATGTTTGAGATTTTACCCCAAAAGAAGGTGAATTTCTGTCTTTGTGCCCCAAAATAATGGAAATTTCTGCATTTTGCCCTAAAATAAAAAAAATTTTTGTTTTTTTCTCTGAAATAATTGAAATTTCTGCAATTTTCCCTTACAATAAAAGAAATTTCTGCAATTTTTCCCTATAATAAAGGAAATTTCTGCAATTTTTTCTAAAATAAGGGGAATTTCTGATTTTTGCCACAAAATAAGGGGAATTTCTGCCTTTTTGCCTTAAAATAAAGAAAATTACTGCATGTTTTACCCCAAAATTAGGTGAATTTCTGCAATTTTGCTCCAAAATACGGGAATTTTCTCCCTTTTCGCCGAAAATGAAGTGAATTTCTGCCATTTTGCCGCGAAATAAGTGAAATTTCTGCAGTTTTACCCCAAAATAAGGGGAAGTTCTGCGTTTTTGCCCCAAAATTAGAGGAATTTCTGCAATTTTGCTCCAAAATACAGGGAATTTCTGCCTTTTTGCCCGAAAATAAAAAGAATGTATACCTTTTGCCATAAAAAAGGGAAATTTCTTCATTTTTACTCCAAAATAAGGGGATTTTCCGCCTTTTTGACTCAAAATAAGTGCAATTTCTGAATTTTCCCCAAAAATAAACGGAATTTCTGACTTTTTGCCCTGAAATAAGTTAAATTTCTAAAATTTATCCCCAAAAATAAGGGAAATATCTGCTTTTTGCCCCAAAATAAGGGGAATTTCTGACTTTTTGCCCCAAAATAAGAAAAATTTCTGCAATTTAGTACCAAAATAAAAAAAAATTCTGCCTTTTTGCCCCAAAATAAGAAAATTTCTGCTTTTTTTTCTGAAATAAGTAAAATTTCTGCAATTTTGCCTCAAAATAAGTGAAATTTCTGCAATTTTGCCCCAAAAGAAGGGAAATTTCTTAATTGTGCCCCAAAATAAGTGGAATTTCTGAGTTTTGCCCCAAAATAAGATGAATTTCTGTCTTTTTGCTCCAACATATAGGGAATTTATGCCTTTTTGCCCCACAATTAGGGGAATTTCTGCAATTTTGCTCTAAAATACGGGGAATTTCTGCCTTTTTGCCCGAAAATAATAAGAGTGCATACCTTTTTGCCATAAAAAAATGAAATTTCTTAATTTTTGCCCCAAAATAAGGGGAATTTCTGCTTTTTTGCCTCTAAATAAGTGGAATTTTTGTTTTTTCCCCCAAACAAAGGGAATTTCTGTCTTTTTTTCCCCCCAAATAAAAAAAATTTCTGAATTATTATTCTGAAATAAGTGAAATTTCTGCAATTTTGCCCCAAAATACGGGAAATTTCTGCCTTTTTGCCTCCAAAAAAGGGGAATTTAAGCCTTTTTACCTCAAAAAAAGGGGAATTTCTTCATTTTTACCCCAAAATAATTGGATTTTCTGCCTTTTTGACTCAAAATAAGTGAAATTTCTGCAATTTTTGCCCAAAATAAGGGAAATGTCTGCTTTTTGCCCCAAAATAAGGGGAATTTCAGCATTTTTACCTCAAAATAAGGGGAATTTCTGCATTTTTGCCCCAAAATATGGGAAATTTCTGCCTTTTTGCCAAAAATAAAAAAAATTTCTGCAATTTTGTACCAAAATAAAAGAAATTTGTGTCTTTTTTTCCCTGAAATTAGTGAAATTTCTGCAATTTTGCCACAAAATAAGTGAAATTTCTGCAATTTTGCCCCAAAATAAGGGAAATTTTTGGAATTTTGCCCCAAAATAAGTGGAATTTCTGAGTTTTGCCCCAAAATAAGTAGAATTTCTGTCTTTTTGCCCCAACACATAGGGAATTTCTGTATTTTTGCCCCACAATTAGGGGAATTTCTGCAATTTTGCTCAAAAATACGGGGAATTTCTGTCTTTTTGCCCGAAAATAAGAAGAATGCATACCTTTTTGCCATAAAAAAGGGAAATTTCTTTATTTTCGCTCCAAAATAAGGGGAATTTCTGCTTTTTTGCCTCTAAATAAGTGGAATTTCTGTCTTTTTACCCCAAAACAAAGAGAATTTGTGTCTTTTTTCCCCAAAATAAGGAAAATTTCTGACAACTTACCCTGAAATAAATGAAATATCTGCAATTTTGCCCCAAAATAAGGGAAATTTCTGCTTTTTGCAACCAAATAAGGGGAATTTTAGACTTTTTACCTCAAAATAAGGGGATTTTCTGCATTTTTGCCCCAAAATATGAGAAATTTCTGACTTTTTGTTCCAAATTAAGAAAATTTCTGCTTTTTTTTCTGAAATAAGTGAAATTTCTGCAATTTTGCGTCAAAATAAGTGAAATTTCTGAGTTTTGCTCTAAAATAAGGAGAATTTCTGTCTTTTTGCCCAAACATATAGGGAATTTCTGCCTTTTTGTCCCACAATTAGGGGAATTTCTGCAATTTTGCTCCAAAATACGGGGAATTTCTGCTTTTTAGCCTGAAAATAAGAAGAATGCATACCTTTTGCCACAAAAAAAGGAAATTTCTTCATTTTTGCTCCAAAATAAGGGGAATTTCTGCTTTTTTGCTTCTAAATAAGTGGAATTTCTGACTTTTTCCCCCAAAACAAAAGGAATTTCTGTCTTTTTTGCCCCAAATAAGGAAAATTTCTGACTTATTACCCTGAAATAAGTGAAATTTCTGCAATTTTGTCCCAGAATAAGGGAAATTTCTGCTTTTTGCCCCCAAATAAGGGGAATTTCTGCCTTTTTACCTCAAAATAAGGGGAACTTTTGCAATTTTACCACAAAATATTTGGAATCTCTGCATTTTTGCCCCAAAATGAGGAAAATTTCTGCCTTTTTACCATGAAATAAGTGAAATTTCTGCAATTTTGCCCCAAAATAAGTGAAATTTCTGCAATTTTGCCACAAAATAAGGGAAATTTCTGGAATTTTGCCCCAAAATAAGTGGAATTTCTGAGTTTTGCCCCAAAATAAGGAGAATTTCTGTCTTTTTGCCCTAACATATAGGGAATTTCTGCATTTTGCCCCACAATTAGGGGAATTTCTGCAATTTTGCTCCAAAATACGGGTAATTTCAGCTTTTTAGCCCAAAAATAAGTGGAATGTATACATTTTGCCACAAAAAAGGGAAATTTCTTCATTTTTACTCCAAAATAAAAGGAATTTCTGCTTTTTTGCCTCTAAAAAAGTGGAATTTCTGTCTTTTCCCCCAAAACAAAGGGAATTTCTGTGTTTTTTGCCCCAAAATAAAAAAAATTTCTTACTTATTACCCTGAAATAAGTGAAATTTATGCAATTTTGCCTCAAAATAAGTGAAATTTCTGCAATTTTGGCCCAAAATAAGGGAAATTTTTGGAATTTTGCCCCAAAGTAAGTGGAATTTCTGAGTTTTGCCCCAAAATAAGGAGATTTTTCTGTTTTTTTGCTCTAACTTACAGGGAATTTCTGCCTTTTTGCCCCACAATTAGCGGAATTTTTGCAATTTTGCTCCAAAATACGGGTAATTTCTGCTTTTTAGCCTGAAAATAAGGGGAATGTATACCATTTGCCACAAAAAAGAAATTTCTTCATTTTTACTCCAAAATAAAAGGAATTTCTGCTTTTTTGCCCCAAAATAAGAAAAATTTCTGACTGACTACTCTGAAATAAGTGAAATTTCTGCAATTTTGCCCCAAAATAAGAAAAATTTCTGCCTTTTTGCCTCCAAATAAGGGGAATTTCAGCCTTTTTACCTCAAAATAAGAGGAATTTCTGCATTTTTGCCCCAAAATATGGGAGATTTCTGCCTTTTTGCCCCAAAATAAGAAAAATTTCTGCAATTTTGTACCAAAATAAAAGAAATTTCCGCCTTTTTGCACCAAAATAAGAAAATTTCTGCTTTTTTTTCTGAAATAAGTGAAATTTCTGCAATTTTGCCCCAAAATAACAGAAATTTCTGCAATTTTGCTCCCAAATAAAGGAAATTTCTGGAATTTTGCCTTAAAATAAGTGGAATTTCTGAGTTTTGCCCCAAAATAAGGAGAATTTCTGTCTTTTTGCCCTAACATATAGGGAATTTCTGCCTTTTCGCCCCACAATTAGGGGAATTTCTGCAATTTTCCAAAATACGGGGAATTTCTGTCTTTTTGCCCGAAAATAAGAAGAATGCATAACTTTTTGCCATAAAAAAGGGAAAGTTCTTCATTTTTGCTCCAAAATAAGGGGAATTTCAGCTTTTTTGCCTCTAAATAAGTGGAATTTCTGTCTTTTTCCCCCAAAACAAAGGGAATTTCTGTTTTTTTTGCTCCAAAATAAGGAAAATTTCTGACTTATTACCCTGAAATAAGTGAAATTTCTGCAATTTTGCCCCAAAATAAGTGAAATTTCTGCAATTTTGCCCCAAAATAAGGGAAATTTCTGGAATTTTGCCCCAAAATAAGTGGAATTTCTGAGTTTTGCCCCAAAATTAAGAGAATTTCTGTCTTTTTGCCCCAACATATAGGCAATTTCTGCCTTTTTGCCCCACAATTAGGGGAATTTCTGCAATTTTGCTCCAAAATATGGGGAATTTCTGCTTTTTAGCCTGAAAATAAGGGGAATGTATACTTTTTGCCACAAAAAAAAGAAATTTCTTCATTTTTACTCCAAAATAAAATGAATTTTTGCTTTTTTGCCGCTAAAAAAGTGGAATTTCTGCCTTTTTCCCTCAAAACAAAAAGAATTTCTGTCTTTTTTGCCCCAAAATAAAGAAAATTTCTGACTTATTACACTGAAATAAGTGAAATTTCTGCAATTTTGCCTCAAAATAAGGGAAATTTCTGCCTTTTTGCCCCCAAATAATGGGAATTTCAGCCTTTTTACCTCAAAATAAGAGAAATTTCTTCATTTTTGCCCCAAAATATGGGAGATTTCTGCCTTTTTGCCCCAAAATAAGAAAAATTTCTGCAATTTTGTACCAAAATAAAAGAAATGTCCGCCTTTTTGCACCAAAATAAGAAAATTTCTGCTTTTTTTTCTGAAATAAGTGAAATTTCTGGAATTTTGCCCCAAAATAAGTGAAATTTCTGCAATTTTGCCCCAAAATAAGGGAAATTTCTGGAATTTTGCCCCAATATCAGTGGAATTTCTGAGTTTTGACCCAAAATAAGGAGAATTTGTTTCTTTTTGCCCCAACATATAGGGAATTTCTGCCTTTTTGCCCCACAATTAGGGGAATTTCTGCAATTTTGCTCCAAAATACTGGGAATTTCTGCCTTTTTGCCCGAAAATAAGAAGAATGCATACCTTTTTGCCATAAAAAAGGGAAATTTCTACATTTTTACTCCAAAATAAAAGTTATTTCTGCTTTTTTGCCTCTAAATAAGTGGAATTTCTATCTTTTTCACCCCAAAACAAAGAAAATTTCTTTCTTTTTGGCCCTAAAATAAGGAAAATTTCTGCCTTTTTTCCCTGAAATAAGTGAAATTTCTGCAATTTTGCACCAAAATAAGTGAAATTTCTGCAATTTTGCCCCAAAATAAGGGAAATTTCTGGAATTTTGCCCCAAAATAAGTGGAATTTCTGAGTTTAGCCCCAAAATAAAAAGAATTTCTGTCTTTTTGCCCTAACATATCGGAAATTTCTGCCTTTTTGCCCCACAATTAGGGGAATTTCTGCAATTTTGCTCCAAAATACGGGGAATTTCTGCTTTTTAGCCTGAAAATAAGGGGAATGTATATCTTTTGCCACAAAAAAAAGAAATTTCTTCATTTTTACTCCAAAATAAAATGAATTTCTGCTTTTTTGCCGCTAAAAAAGTGGAATTTCTGTCTTTTTCCCCCAAAACAAAGGGAATTTCTTTCTTTTTTGCCCCAAAATAAGGAAAATTTCTGACTTATTACCCTGAAATAAGTGAAATTTCTGCAATTTTGCCTCAAAATAAAGAAAATTTCTGCCTTTTTCCCCCAAATAAGGGAAATTTCTACATTTTTACCTCAAAATAAGAGGAATTTCTGCATTTTTTCCCCAAAATATGGGAGATTTGTGCCTTTTTGCCCCTAAAAAGGAAAAATTTCTGCAATTTTGTACCAAAATAGAAATTTCTGCCTTTTTGCACCAAAATAGAAAAATTTCTGAATTTTTTTCTGAAATAAGTGAAATTTCTGCAATTTTGCCCCAAAATAAGTGAAATTTCTGCAATTTTGCCCCAAAATAAGGGAAATTTCTGTTTTTTACCCCCAAATAAGGGGAATTTCTGCCGTTTTACCTTAAAATAAGGGGAATTTCTGCATTTTTGCCACAAAATATTTGGAATTTCTGCAATTTTGCCCCAAAATAAGTGAAATTACTGCAATTTTGCCCCAAAATAAGTGAAATTTCTGCCTTTTTGCCCCAAAATAAGAAAAATTTCTGCAATTTTGTACCAAAATAAAAGATAATTCTGCCTTTTTGCACCAAAATAGGAAAATTTCTGAATTTTTTTCTGAAATAAGTTAAATTTCTGCAATTTTGCACCAAAATAAGTGAAATTTCTGCAATTTTGCCCCAAAATAAGGGAAATTTCTGGAATTTTGACCAAAAAAGTGTGGAATTTCTGAGTTTTTGCCCCAAAATAAGTGAAATTTCTTTTTTTGCCCCCAAATAAGGGGAATTTCTGCCTTTTTACCTCAAAATAAAGGGAATTTCTTCATTTTTGCCACAAAATATTTGGAATTTCTGCATTTTTGCATCAAAATAAGGATAATTTCTGCCTTTTTACCATGAAATAAGTGAAATTTCTGCAATTTTGCCCCAAAATAAGTGAAATTTCTGCAATTTTGCCCCAAAATAAGAGAAATTTCTGGAATTTTGCCCCAAAATAAGGGAAATTTCTGGAATTTTGACCAAAAAAGTGTGGAATTTCTGAGTTTTTGCCCCAAAATAAGTGAAATTTCTTTTTTTTTGCCCCCAAATAAGGGGAATTTCTGCAATTTTGCCCCAAAATAAAAGAAATTTCTGGAATTTTGCCCCAAAATAAGAGAAATTTCTGGAATTTTGCCCCAAAATAAATGGAATTTCTGAGTTTTGCCCCAAAAATAAAGAGAATTTCTGTCTTTTTGCCCCAACATATAGGGAATATCTGCCTTTTTGCCCCACAAGTAGGGGAATTTCTGCAATTTTGCTCCAAAATAAGAGGAATTTCTGCTTTTTTGCCTCTAAATAAGTGGAATTTCTGTCTTTTTCCCCCAAAACAAAGGGAATTTCTGTCTTTTTTGCCCCAAAATAAAGAAAATTTCTGTAATTTTGCACCAAAATAAAAGAAATTTCTGCCTTTTTGCCCCCAAATAAGAAAATTTTTCCTTTTTTTCTGAAATAAGTGAAATTTCTGCAATTTTGCCCCAAAATAAGAGAAATTTCTGCCTTTTTGCCCCCAAATAAGGGAAATTTCAGCCTTTTTACCTCAAAATAAAGAAAATTTCTACATTTTTGCCCCAAAATATGGGAAATTTATGCCTTTTTGCCCCAAAATAAGAAAAATTTCTGCAATTTTGCACCAAAATAAAAGAAATTTCTGCCTTTTTGCCACAGAATAAGAAAAATTTCTCCAATTCTGTACCAAAATAAAAGAAATTTCTAAAATTTTGCTCCAAAATAAGGGAAATTTCTGATTTTTGCCCAGATATAAGGAGAATTTCTGTATTTTTGCCCCAAAATAAAGGGAATTTCTGTCTTTTTGCCCCAAAATTAGGTGAGTTTCTGCAATTTTGCTTCAAAATAATGGGAATTTCTGCCTCTTTTCCTGAAAATAAGGGGAACTTCTGCCAATTTGCCCCAAATAAAGGGAATTTCTGCATTTTTGCCCCAATATTAGGAGAATTTCTGCAATTTTGCTCCAAAATACAGGGAATTTCTGCCTTTTTGCCCGAAATTAAGGGGATTTTCTGCCTTTTTGCCCCCAAACAAGGGTAATTTCTGCAATTTTATCCCAAAATAAGGGGAATTTCTGCCTTTTTGCCCCCAAATAAGGGCAATTTCTGCCTTTATGCCCTGAAATATGTGACATGTCTTCAATTTTACCCCAAAATAAGGTGAATTTCTGACTTTTTGCCCCAAAATAATGGGAATTTCTGCATTTTGCCAAAAATAAAAAAGATTTTTGTTTTTTTCTCTGAAATAAGTGAAATTTCTGCAATTTTGACCCAAAATAAGGGAAATTTATGCCTTTTTGCCCCCAAATAAGGGGAATTTCAGCCTTTTTACCTCAAAATAAGAGGAATTTCTGAATTTTTGCCACAAAATATTAAAAATTTCTGCCTTTTTGCCCCAAAATAAGGAAAATTTCTGCCTTTTTTTCCATGAAAAAAGTGAAATTTCTGCAATTTCGCCCCAAAATAAGTGAAATTTCTGCAATTTTGCCCCAAAATAAGGGAAATTTCTGGAATTTTGCCCCAAAATAAGTGGAATTTCTGAGGTTTGCCACAAAATAAGGAGAATTTCTGTCTTTTTGCTCCAACATATAGGGAATTTCTGCCTTTTTGCCCCACAATTAGG
The DNA here is from genome assembly GCF_963924665.1 of Micromys minutus. Taxonomy (NCBI): domain Eukaryota; kingdom Metazoa; phylum Chordata; class Mammalia; order Rodentia; family Muridae; genus Micromys; species Micromys minutus. The sequence goes on from NW_027667958.1 coordinate 763,599, forward strand.
GGAATTTCTGCAATTTTGCTCCAAAATACCGGGAATTTCTGCTTTTTAGCCCGAAAATTAGAGGAATGCATACTTTTTTCCACAAAAAAAGGAAAATTTCTTCATTTTTGCTCCAAAATAATAAGAATTTCTGCTTTTTAGCCTCTAAATAAGTGGAATATCAGTCTTTTTCCTTTAAAACAAAGAGAATTTCTGTTTTTTGCCCCAAAATAAGGAAAATTTCTGACTTATTATTCTGAAATAAGTGAAATTTCTGCAATTTTGCCTCAAAATAAGGGAAATTTCTGACTTTTTGCCCCCAAATAAGGGGAATTTCAGCGTTTTTACCTCAAAATAAGGGAAATTTCTGCTTTTTTGCCCCAAAATATGGGAGATTTCTGCCTTTTTGCCCCAAAATAAGAAACATTTCTGCAATTTTGTACCAAAATAAAAGAAATTTCTGCCTTTTTGCCCCAAAATAAGAAAATTTCTGCTTTTGTTCTCTGAAATAAGTGAAATTTCTGCAATTTTGCCTCAAAATAAGGGAAATTTCTGCCTTTTTGCCCCCAAATAAGGGGAATTTCAGCGTTTTTACCTAAAAATAAGAGGAATTTCTGCATTTTTGCCCCAAAATATTAGGAATTTCTGCCTTTTTGCCCTAAAATAAGAAAAATTTCTGCAATTTTGTACCAAAATATTAGAAATTTCTGCCTTTTTGCACCAAAAAAAGAAAATTTCTGCTTTTTTTTCTGACATAAGTGAAATTTTTGCAATTTTGCCCCAAAATAAGTGAAATTTCTGCAATTTTGCCTCAAAATAAGGGAAATTTCTGGAATTTTGCCTTAAAATAAGTGGAATTTCTGAGTTTTGCCCCAAAATAATGAGAATTTCTGTCTTTTTGCCCCAACATATAGGGAATTTCTGCCTTTTTGCCCAAAAATTAGGGGAATTTCTGCAATGTTGCTCCAAAATACGGGGAATTTGTGCCATTTTGCCCAAAAATAAAGGGAATGTATACCTTTTTGCCATAAAAAAAGCAAATTTCTTCATTTTTGCCCCAAAATAAGGGGATTTTCCACCTTTTTGACTCAAAATAAGTGCAATTTCTGCCTTTTCCCCAAAATAAATGAAATTTCTGTCTTTTTGCCCCAAAATAAGGGGAATTTCAGCCTTTTTACCTCAAAATAAGGGGAATTTCTGCCTTTTTGCCCCAAAATATGAGGAATTTCTGACTTTTTGCCCCAAAATCAGAAAAATTTCTGCAATTTTGTACCAAAATAAAAAAAATTCCTGCCTTTTTGCCCCCCCAAAAAATTTTTCGCCTTTTTTCCCTGAAATAAGTGAAATTTCTGCAATTTTGCCCCAAAATATGTAAATTTCTGCAATTTTGCCCCAATGTAAAGGAAATTTCTGCAATTTTGCCCCAAAATAAGGAAAATTTCTGACTGTTTGCTCCCAAAAAAGGAGATTATCTGTTTTTTTGCCCCAAAATAAGGAGAATTTTTGCCTTTTGCCCGAAAATTATGAGAATTTCTGCAATTTTGCTTCAAAATATGGGGAATTTCTGCTTTCTAGCCCCAAAATAAAGGGAATTTCTGCATTTTACCACAAAATAAGAATAGTTTCTGCCTTTTGCCTCAAAATAAGGGGAATTTTCTGCCTTTTTGTTTCAAAATAAGAAAAATTTCTTCAATTTTGTACCATAATAAAAGAAATTTCTGCTCTTTGCCCCAAAATAAAAGGAATTTCTGAATTTTTGCCCTAAAATAAATGAAATTTCTGCAATTTTGCCCGAAAATAAGGGAAATTTGTGCCTTTTTGCCCCAAAATAAGAAGAATTTTTGCCTTTTGCCCCAAAATATGGGGAATTTCAGCATTTTACCTCAAAATAAGAAGAATTTCAGCCTTTTTGCCCCAAAATAAGAAAAATTTCTGCAATTTTCCCAAAAATAAGGGGAATTTCTTCCTTTTTGCCCCAAAATAAAGGATATTTCAGTCTTTTTACCTGAAAATAAGTGAAATTTCTGCAATTTTGCCCCAAAATAAGGGAAATTTCTGGAATTTTGCGCCAAAATAAGTGGAATTTCTGAGTTTTGCCCCAAAATAAGGAGAATTTCTGTCTTTTTGCCCCAACATATAGGGAATTTCTGCCTTTTTGCCCCACAATAAGGGAAATTTCTGCAATTTTGCTCCAAAATACGGGTAATTTCTGCTTTTTAGCCCAAAAATAAGTGGAATATATACCTTTTGCCACAAAAAAGGGAAATTTGTTCATTTTTACTCCAAAGTAAAAGGAATTTCTGCTTTTTTGCCTCTAAAAAAGTGGAATTTCTGTCTTTTTCCCCCAAAACAAAGGGAATTTCTCTCTTTTTTGCCCCAAAATAACGAAAATTTCTGACTTATTACACTGAAATAAGTGAAATTTCTGCAATTTTGCCTCAAAATAAGGGAAATTTCTGCCCTTTTGCCCGAAAATAAGGGAAATTTATGGAATTTTGCCCGAAAATAAGTGGAATTTCTGAGTTTTGCCCAAAAATAAAAAGAATTTCTGTCTTTTTGCCCAACATATAGGGAATTTCTGCCTTTTTGTTCCACAATTAAGGGAATTTCTGCAATTTTCTCCAAAATACGGGGAATTTCTGCCTTTTTGCCCGAAAATAAGAAGAATGCATACCTTTTTGCCATAAAAAAAGGAAATTTCTTCATTTTTGCTCCAAAATAAGGGGAATTTCTGCTTTTTTGCCTCTAAATAAGTGAAATTTCTGTCTTTTTCCCCCAAAACAAAGGGAATTTCTGTCCTTTTGGCGCCAAAATAAGGAAAATTTCTGACTTATTACCTTGAAATAAGTGAAATTTCTGCAATTTTGCCCCAAAATAAGTGAAATTTCTGCAATTTTGCCCCAAAATAACGGAAATTTCTGGAATTTTGCCCCAAAATAAGTGGAATTTCTGAGTTTTGCCCCAAAATAAGGAGAATTTCTGTCTTTTTGCCCTAACATAAAGGAAATTTCTGCCTTTTTGCCCCACAATTAGGGGATTTTCTGCAATTTTGCTCCAAAATACGGGGAATTTCTTCTTTTTAGCCTGAAAATAAGGGGAATGTATACCTTTTGCCACAAAAAAAAAAAGAAATTTCTTCATTTTTACTCCAAAATAAAATGAATTTCTGCTTTTTTACCGCTAAAAAAGTGGAATTTCTGGTTTTTTCCCCCAAAACAAAGGGAATTTCTGTCTTTTTTGCCCCAAAATAACGAAAATTTCTGACTTATTACACTGAAATAAGTGAAATTCCTGCAATTTTGCATCAAAATAATGGAAATTTCTGCATTTTGCCCCCAAATAAGGGAAATTTCTACCTTTTTACCTCAAAATAAGCAGAATTTCTGCATTTTTGCCCAAAAATATGGGAGATTTCTGCCCTTTTGCCCCAAAATAAAAAAAATTTCTGCAATTTTGTACCAAAATAGAAATTTCTGCCTTTTTTAACCAAAATAGGAAAATTTCTGAATTTTTGTCTGAAATAAGAGAAATTTCTGCAATTTTGCCCCAAAATAAGTGAACTTTCTGCAATTTTGCCCCAAAATAAGGGAAATTTCTGTTTTTTGCCCCCAAATAAGGGGAATTTCTGCCTTTTTACCTCAATATAAGGGGAAATTCTGCATTTTTGCTACAAAATATTTGGAATTTCTGCATTTTTGCCCCAAAATAAGGATAATTTCTGCCTTTTTCCTATGAAATTAGTGAAATTTCTGCAATTTTGCCCCAAATAAGTGAAATTTCTGCAATTTTGCCCCAAAATAAGGGAAATTTCTGGAATTTTGCCCCAAAATAAGTGGAATTTCTGAGTTTTGCCCCAAAATAAGGAGAATTTCTGTCTTTTTCCCCAACATATAGGGAATTTCTGCCTTTTGCCCCACAATTAGGGGAATTTCTGCAATCTTGCTCCAAAATACGGGTAATTTCTGCTTTATAGCCCAAAAATAAGTGGAATGTATACATTTTGCCACAAAAAAGGGAAATTTCTTCATTTTTACTCCAAAATAAAAGGAATTTCTGCTTTTTTGCCTCTAAAAAAGTGGAATTTCTGTCTTTTTCCCCCAAAACAAAGGGAATTTCTGTGTTTTTTGCCCCAAAATAAGGAAAATTTCTGACTTATTACCCTGAAATAAGTGAAATTTCTGCAATTTTGCCTCAAAATAAGGAAAATTTCTGCCTTTTTGCCCCCAAATAAGGGAAATTTCTGGAATTTTGTACCAAAATAAAAGAAATTTCTGCCTTTTTGCACCAAAATAAATAAATTCTGCTTTTTTTTCTGAAATAAGTGAAATTTCTGCAATTTTGCCCCAAAATAAGTGAAATTTCTGCAATTTTGCCCTAAAATAAGGGAAATTTATGGAATTTTGCACCAAAATAAGTGGAATTTCTGAGTTTTGCCCCAAAATAAGGAGAATTTCTGTCTTTTTGCCCCAACATATAGGGAATTTCTGCCTTTTTGCCCCACAATTAGGGGAATTTCTGCAATTTTGCTCCAAAATACGGGGAATTTCTGCCTTTTGCCCGAAAATAAGAAGAATGCATACCTTTTTACCATAAAAAAGGGAAATTACTTTATTTTTGCTCCAAAATAAGGGGAATTTCTGCAATTTTGATCCAAAATACGGGAAATTTCTGCTTTTTAGCCCGAAAATAAGCGGAATGTATACCTTTTGCCACAAAAAAAAATAAATTTCTTCATTTTTGCTCCAATAAAGAAGAATTTCTGCTTTTTTGCCTCTAAATAAGTGGAATTTCTGTCTTTTTCCCCCAAAACAAAGGGAATTTCTGTTTTTTGCCCCGAAGTAAGAAAAATTTCTGCTTATTACCCTGAAATAAGTGAAATTTCTGCAATTTTGCCTCAAAATAAGGGAAATTTCTGTCTTTTTGCCCCCAAATAAGGGAAATTTCAGCCTTTTTACCTCAAAATAAGAGGAATTTATGCATTTTTGCCCCAAAATATAGGGGATTTCTGCTTTTTGCCCCCAAATAAGAAAAATTTCTGCAATTTTGTACCAAAATAAAAGAAATTTCTGCCTTTTTGCACCAAAATAAGAAAATTTCTGCTTTTTTTCTGAAATAATTGAAATTTCTGCAATTTTGCCAAAATAAGTGAAATTTCTGCAATTTTGCCCCAAAATAAGTGAAATTTCTGGAATTTTGTCCCAAAATAAGTGGAATTTCTGAGTTTTGCCCATAAATAAAAAGAATTTCTTTCTTTTTGCCCCAACAAATAGCAAATTTCTGCCTTTTTGTTCCCAAAATTAGGGGAATTTCTGCAATTTTGCTCCAAAATACGGGGAATTTCTGCTTTTTAGCCTGAAAATAAGAAGAATGCATAACTTTTGCCACAAAAAAAGGAAATTTCTTCATTTTTGCTCCAAAATAAGGGGAATTTCTGCTTTTTTGCTTCTAAATAAGTGGAATTTCTGACTTTTTCCCCCAAAACAAAAGGAATTTCTGTCTTTTTTGCCCCAAATAAGGAAAATTTCTGACTTATTACCGTGAAATAAGTGAAATTTCTGCAATTTTGTCCCAGAATAAGGGAAATTTCTGCTTTTTGCCCCCAAATAAGGGGAATTTCTGCCTTTTTACCTCAAAATAAGGGGAATTTTTGCAATTTTACCACAAAATATTTGGAATCTCTGCATTTTTGCCCCAAAATGAGGAAAATTTCTGCCTTTTTACCATGAAATAAGTGAAATTTCTGCAATTTTGCCCCAAAATAAGGGAAATTTCTGCAATTTTGCCCCAATGTAAAGGAAATTTCTGCAATTTTGCCACAAAATAAGGGAAATTTCTGGAATTTTGCTCCAAAATAAGTGGAATTTCTGAGTTTTGCCCCAAAATAAGGAGAATTTCTGTCTGTTTGCCCTAACATATAGGGAATTTCTGCATTTTGCCCCACAATTATGGGAATTTCTGCAATTTTGCTCCAAAATACGGGTAATTTCAGCTTTTTAGACCAAAAATAAGTGGAATGTATACATTTTGCCACAAAAAAGGGAAATTTCTTCATTTTTACTCCAAAATAAAAGGAATTTCTGCTTTTTTGCCTCTAAAAAGTGGAATTTCTGTCTTTTTCCCCCAAAACAAAGGGAATTTCTGTGTTTTTTGCCCCAAAATAAGGAAAATTTCTGACTTATTACCCTGAAATAAGTGAAATTTATGCAATTTTGCCTCAAAATAAGTGAAATTTCTGCAATTTTGGCCCAAAATAAGGGAAATTTTTGGAATTTTGCCCCAAAGTAAGTGGAATTTCTGAGTTTTGCCCCAAAATAAGGAGATTTTCTGTTTTTTTGCTCTAACTTACAGGGAATTTCTGCCTTTTTGCCCCACAATTAGCGGAATTTTTGCAATTTTGCTCCAAAATACGGGTAATTTCTGCTTTTTAGCCTGAAAATAATGGGAATGTATACCATTTGCCACAAAAAAGAAATTTCTTCATTTTTACTCCAAAATAAAAGGAATTTCTGCTTTTTTGCCCCAAAATAAGAAAAATTTCTGACTGACTACTCTGAAATAAGTGAAATTTCTGCAATTTTGCCCCAAAATAAGAAAAATTTCTGCCTTTTTGCCTCCAAATAAGGGGAATTTCAGCCTTTTTACCTCAAAATAAGAGGAATTTCTGCATTTTTGCCCCAAAATATGGGAGATTTCTGCCTTTTTGCCCCAAAATAAGAAAAATTTCTGCAATTTTGTACCAAAATAAAAGAAATTTCCGCCTTTTTGCACCAAAATAAGAAAATTTCTGCTTTTTTTTCTGAAATAAGTGAAATTTCTGCAATTTTGCCCCAAAATAACAGAAATTTCTGCAATTTTGCTCCCAAATAAAGGAAATTTCTGGAATTTTGCCTTAAAATAAGTGGAATTTCTGAGTTTTGCCCCAAAATAAGGAGAATTTCTGTCTTTTTGCCCCAACATATAGGGAATTTCTGCCTTTTCACCCCACAATTAGGGGAATTTCTGCAATTTTGCTCCAAAATACTGGGAATTTCTGCCTTTTTGCCCGAAAATAAGAAGAATGCATACCTTTTTGCCATAAAAAAGGGAAAGTTCTTCATTTTTGCTCCAAAATAAGGGGAATTTCAGCTTTTTTGCCTCTAAATAAGTGGAATTTCTGTATTTTTCCTCCAAAACAAAGAGAATTTCTGTTTTTTTGCTCCAAAATAAGGAAAATTTCTGACTTATTACCCTGAAATAAGTGAAATTTCTGAAATTTTGCCCCAAAATAAGTGAAATTTCTGCAATTTTGCCCCAAAATAAGGGAAATTTCTGGAATTTTGCCCCAAAATAAGTGGAATTTCTGAGTTTTGCCCCAAAATTAGAAGAATTTCTGTCTTTTTGCCCCAACATATAGGCAATTTCTGCCTTTTTGCCCCACAATTAGGGGAATTTCTGCAATTTTGCTCCAAAATACGGGGAATTTCTGCTTTTTAGCCTGAAAATAAGGGGAATGTATACTTTTTGCCACAAAAAAAAAAAAGAAATTTCTTCATTTTTACTCCAAAATAAAATGAATTTTTGCTTTTTGCCGCTAAAAAAGTGGAATTTCTGCCTTTTTCCCTCAAAACAAAAAGAATTTCTGTCTTTTTTGCCCCAAAATAAAGAAAATTTCTGACTTATTACACTGAAATAAGTGAAATTTCTGCAATTTTGCCTCAAAATAAGGGAAATTTCTGCCTTTTTGCCCCCAAATAATGGGAATTTCAGCCTTTTTACCTCAAAATAAGAAAAATTTCTTCATTTTTGCCCAAAAATATGGGAGATTTCTGCCTTTTTGCCCCCAAAAAAGAAAAATTTCTGCAATTTTGTACCAAAATAAAAGAAATTTCCGCCTTTTTGCACCAAAATAAGAAAATTTCTTCTTTTTTTTCTGAAATAAGTGAAATTTCTGCAATTTTGCCCCAAAATAAGTGAAATTTCTGCAATTTTGCCCCAAAATAAGGGAAATTTCTGGAATTTTGCCCTAATATCAGTGGAATTTCTGAGTTTTGACCCAAAATAAGGAGAATTTGTTTCTTTTTGCCCTAACATATAGGGAATTTCTGCCTTTTTGCCCCACAATTAGGGGAATTTCTGCAATTTTGCTCCAAAATACTGGGAATTTCTGCCTTTTTGTCTGAAAATAAGAAGAATGCATACCTTTTTGCCATAAAAAAAGGAAATTTCTTCATTTTTGCTCCAAAATAAGAGGAATTTCTGCTTTTTTGCCTCTAAATAAGTGGAATTTCTATCTTTTTCACCCCAAAACAAAGGAAATTTCTGTCTTTTTGGCCCCAAAATAAGGAAAATTTCTGACTTATTACTCTGAAATAAGTGAAATTTCTGCAATTTTGCCCCAAAATAAGTGAACTTTCTGCAATTTTGCCCCAAAATAAGGGAAATTTCTGTTTTTTGCCCTCAAATAAGGGTAATTTCTGCCTTTTTACCTCAATATAAGGGGAATTTCTGCATTTTTGCTACAAAATATTTGGAATTTCTGCATTTTTGCCCCAAAATAAGGATAATTTCTGCCTTTTTACTATGAAATAAGTGAAATTTCTGCAATTTTGCCCCAAATAAGTTAAATTTCTGCAATTTTGCCCCAAAATAAGGGAAATTTCTGGAATTTTGCCCCAAAATAAGTGGAATTTCTGAGTTTTGCCCCAAAATAAGGAGAATTTCTGTCTTTTTGCCTTAACATATAGAGAATTTCTGCCTTTTCACCCCACAATTAGGGGAATTTCTGCAATCTTGCTCCAAAATACGGGTAATTTCTGCTTTTTAGCCCAAAAATAAGTGGAATGTATACCTTTGGCCACAAAAAAGGGAAATTTCTTCAATTTTACTCCAAAATAATAGGAATTTCTGCTTTTTTGCCTCTAAAAAAGTGGAATTTCTGTCTTTTTCCCCCAAAACAAAGGAAATTTCTGTCTTTTTTGCCCCAAAATAACGAAAATTTCTGACTTATTACAATGAAATAAGTGAAATTTCTGCAATTTTGCCCCAAAATAAGTGAAATTTATGCAATTTTGCACCAAAATAAGGGAAATTTCTGCCTTTTTGCCCCCAAATAAGGGGAATTTCAGCCTTTTTACCTCAAAATAAGAGAAATTTCTGCATTTTTGCCACAAAATATGGGAGATTTCTGACTTTTTGCCCCAAAATAAAAAAAATTTCTGCAATTTTGTACCAAAATAAAAGAAATTTCTGCCTTTTTCCACCAAAATAAATAAATTCTGCTTTTTTTTCTGAAATAAGTGAAATTTCTGCAATTTTGCCCCAAAATAAGTGAAATTTCTGCAATTTTGCCCCAAAATAAGGGAAATTTCTGGAATTTTGCCCCAAAATAAGTGGAATTTCTGAGTTTTGCCCCAAAATAAGGAGAATTTCTGTCTTTTTGCCCCAACATATAGGGAATTTCTGCCTTTTTGCCCCACAATTAGGGGAATTTCTGAAATTTTCCTCCAAAATACGGGGAATTTCTGCCTTTTTGCCCGAAAATAAGAAGAATGCATACCTTTTTGCCATAAAAAAGGGAAATTTCTTTATTTTTGCTCCAAAATAAGGGGAATTTCTGCAATTTTGATACAAAATACGGGGAATTTCTGCTTTTTGCCCGAAAATAAGCGGAATGTATACCTTTTGCCACAAAAAAAGATAAATTTCTTCATTTTTGCTCCAATAATGAAGAATTTCTGCTTTTTTGCCTCTAAATAAGTGGAATTTCTGTCTTTTTCCCCCAAAACAAAGGGAATTTCTGTTTTTTGCCCCAAAGTAAGAAAAATTTCTGACTTATTACCCTGAAATAAGTGAAATTTCTGCAATTTTGCCTCAAAATAAGGGAAATTTCTGTCTTTTTTCCCCCAAATAAGGGAAATTTCAGCCTTTTTACCTCAAAATAAGAGGAATTTATGCATTTTTGCCCCAAAATATAGGGGATTTCTGCTTTTTGCCCCCAAATAAGAAAAATTTCTGCAATTTTGTACCAAAATAAAAGAAATTTCTGCCTTTTTGCACCAAAATAAGAAAATTTCTGCTTTTTTTCTTAAATAAGTGAAATTTCTGCAATTTTGCCCCAAAATAACAGAAATTTCTGCAATTTTGCTCCCAAATAAAGGAAATTTCTGGAATTTTGCCTTAAAATAAGTGGAATTTCTGAGTTTTGCCCCAAAATAAGGAGAATTTCTGTCTTTTTGCCCCAACATATAGGGAATTTCTGCCTTTTCACCCCACAATTAGGGGAATTTCTGCAATTTTCCTCCAAAATACGGGGAATTTCTGCCTTTTTGCCCGAAAATAAGAAGAATGCATACCTTTTTGCCATAAAAAAGGGAAAGTTCTTCATTTTTGCTCCAAAATAAGGGGAATTTCATCTTTTTGCCTCTAAATAAGTGGAATTTCTGTCTTTTTCCCCCAAAACAAAGGGAATTTCTGTTTTTTTGCTCCAAAATAAGGAAAATTTCTGACTTAGTACCCTGAAATAAGTGAAATTTCTGCAATTTTGTCCCAGAATAAGGGAAATTTCTGCTTTTTGCCCCCAAATAAGGGGAATTTCTGCCTTTTTACCTCAAAATAAGGGGAATTTTTGCAATTTTACCACAAAATATTTGGAATCTCTGCATTTTTGCCCCAAAATGAGGAAAATTTCTGCCTTTTTACCATGAAATAAGTGAAATTTCTGCAATTTTGCCCCAAAATAAGTGAAATTTCGGCAATTTTGCCACAAAATAAGGGAAATTTCTGGAATTTTGCCCCAAAATAAGTGGAATATCTGAGTTTTGCCCCAAAATAAGGAGAATTTCTGTCTGTTTGCCCTAACATATAGGGAATTTCTGCATTTTGCCCCACACTTAGGGGAATTTCTGCAATTTTGCTCCAAAATACGGGTAATTTCAGCTTTTTAGCCCAAAAATAAGTGGAATGTATACATTTTGCCACAAAAAAGGGAAATTTCTTCATTTTTACTCCAAAATAAAAGGAATTTCTGCTTTTCTTGCCTCTAAAAAAGTGGAATTTCTGTCTTTTTCCCCCAAAACTAAGGGAATTTCTGTGTTTTTTGCCCCAAAATAAGGAAAATTTCTGACTTATTACCCTGAAATAAGTGAAATTTATGCAATTTTGCCTCAAAATAAGTGAAATTTCTGCAATTTTGGCCCAAAATAAGGGAAATTTTTGGAATTTTGCCCCAAAGTAAGTGGAATTTCTGAGTTTTGCCCCAAAATAAAGAGATTTTCTGTTTTTTTGCTCTAACTTACAGGGAATTTCTGCCTTTTTGCCCCACAATTAGCGGAATTTTTGCAATTTTGCTCCAAAATACGGGTAATTTCTGCTTTTTAGCCTGAAAATAAGGGGAATGTATACCATTTGCCACAAAAAAGAAATTTCTTCATTTTTACTCCAAAATAAAAGGAATTTCGGCTTTTTTGCCCCAAAATAAGAAAAATTTCTGACTGACTACTCTGAAATAAGTGAAATTTCTGCAATTTTGCCCCAAAATAAGAAAAATTTCTGCCTTTTTGCCTCCAAATAAGGGGAATTTCAGCCTTTTTACCTCAAAATAAGAGGAATTTCTGCATTTTTGCCCCAAAATATGGGAGATTTCTGCCTTTTTGCCCCAAAATAAGAAAAATTTCTGCAATTTTGTACCAAAATAAAAGAAATTTCCGCCTTTTTGCACCAAAATAAGAAAATTTCTGCTTTTTTTTCTGAAATAAGTGAAATTTCTGCAATTTTGCCCCAAAATAACAGAAATTTCTGCAATTTTGCTCCCAAATAAAGGAAATTTCTGGAATTTTGCCTTAAAATAAGTGGAATTTCTGAGTTTTGCCCCAAAATAAGGAGAATTTCTGTCTTTTTGCCCCAACATATAGGGAATTTCTGCCTTTTCACCCCACAATTAGGGGAATTTCTGCAATTTTCCTCCAAAATACGGGGAATTTCTGCCTTTTTGCCCGAAAATAAGAAGAATGCATACCTTTTTGCCATAAAAAAGGGAAAGTTCTTCATTTTTGCTCCAAAATAAGGGGAATTTCATCTTTTTGCCTCTAAATAAGTGGAATTTCTGTCTTTTTCCCCCAAAACAAAGGGAATTTCTGTTTTTTTGCTCCAAAATAAGGAAAATTTCTGACTTATTACCCTGAAATAAGTGAAATTTCTGCAATTTTGCCCCAAAATAAGTGAAATTTCTGCAATTTTGCCCCAAAATAAGGGAAATTTCTGGAATTTTGCCCCAAAATAAGTGGAATTTCTGAGTTTTGCCCCAAAATTAGGAGAATTTCTGTCTTTTTGCCCCAACATATAGGCAATTTCTGCCTTTTTGCCCCACAATTAGGGGAATTTCTGCAATTTTGCTCCAAAATACGGGGAATTTCTGCTTTTTAGCCTGAAAATAAGGGGAATGTATACTTTTTGCCACAAAAAAAAAGAAATTTCTTTATTTTTTCTCCAAAATAAAATGAATTTTTGCTTTTTTGCCGCTAAAAAAGTGGAATTTCTGCCTTTTTCCCTCAAAACAAAAAGAATTTCTGTCTTTTTTGCCCCAAAATAAAGAAAATTTCTGACTTATTACACTGAAATAAGTGAAATTTCTGCAATTTTGCCTCAAAATAAGGGAAATTTCTGCCTTTTTGCCCCCAAATAATGGGAATTTCAGCCTTTTTACCTCAAAATAAGAAAAATTTCTTCATTTTTGCCCCAAAATATGGGAGATTTCTGCCTTTTTGCTCCCAAATAAAAAAAATTTCTGCAATTTTGTACCAAAATAAAAGAAATGTCCGCCTTTTTGCACCAAAATAAGAAAATTTCTTCTTTTTTTTCTGAAATAAGTGAAATTTCTGCAATTTTGCCCCAAAATAAGTGAAATTTCTGCAATTTTGCCCCAAAATAAGGGAAATTTCTGGAATTTTGCCCCAATATCAGTGGAATTTCTGAGTTTTGACCCAAAATAAGGAGAATTTGTTTCTTTTTGCCCTAACATATAGGGAATTTCTGCCTTTTTGCCCCACAATTAGGGGAATTTCTGCAATTTTGCTCCAAAATACTGGGAATTTCTGCCTTTTTGTCCGAAAATAAGAAGAATGCATACCTTTTTGCCATAAAAAAAGAAAATTTCTTCATTTTTGCTCCAAAATAAGAGGAATTTCTGCTTTTTTGCCTCTAAATAAGTGGAATTTCTATCTTTTTCACCCCAAAACAAAGGAAATTTCTGTCTTTTTGGCCCCAAAATAAGGAAAATTTCTGATTTATTACTTGAAATAAGTGAAATTTCTGCAATTTTGCCCCAAAATAAGTGAACTTTCTGCAATTTTGCCCCAAAATAAGGGAAATTTCTGTTTTTTGCCCCCAAATAAGGGGAATTTCTGCCTTTTTACCTCAATATAAGGGGAATTTCTGCATTTTTGCTACAAAATATTTGGAATTTCTGCATTTTTGCCCCAAAATAAGGATAATTTCTGCCTTTTTACTATGAAATAAGTGAAATTTCTGCAATTTTGCCCCAAATAAGTGAAATTTCTGCAATTTTGCCCAAAAATAAGGGAAATTTCTGGAATTTTGCCCCAAAATAAGTGGAATTTCTGAGTTTTGCTCCAAAATAAGGAGAATTTCTGTCTTTTTGCCTTAACATATAGAGAATTTCTGCCTTTTTGCCCCACAATTAGGGGAATTTCTGCAATCTTGCTCCAAAATACGGGTAATTTCTGCTTTTTAGCCCAAAAATAAGTGGAATGTATACCTTTGGCCACAAAAAAGGGAAATTTCTTCATTTTTACTCCAAAATAATAGGAATTTCTGCTTTTTTGCCTCTAAAAAAGTGGAATTTCTGTCTTTTTCCCCCAAAACAAAGGGAATTTCTGTCTTTTTTGCCCCAAAATAACGAAAATTTCTGACTTATTACAATGAAATAAGTGAAATTTCTGCAATTTTGCCCCAAAATAAGTGAAATTTCTGCAATTTTGCCCCAAAATAAGGGAAATTTCTGGAATTTTGCCGCAAAATAAGTGGAATTTCTGAGTTTTGCCCCAAAATAAGGAGAATTTCTGTCTTTTTCCCCAATATATAGGGAATTTCTGCCTTTTGCCCCACAATTAGGGGAATTTCTGCAATTTTGCTCCAAAATACGGGTAATTTCTGCTTTTTAGCCCAAAAATAAGTGGAATGTATACATTTTGCCACAAAAAAGGGAAATTTCTTCATTTTTACTCCAAAATAAAAGGAATTTCTGCTTTTTTGCCTCTAAAAAAGTGGAATTTCTGTCTTTTTCCCCCAAAACAAAGGGAATTTCTGTGTTTTTTGCCCCAAAATAAGGAAAATTTCTGACTTATTACCCTGAAATAATTGAAATTTATGCAATTTTGCACCAAAATAAGGGAAATTTCTGCCTTTTTGCCCCCAAATAAGGGGTATTTCAGCCTTTTTACCTCAAAATAAGAGAAATTTCTGCATTTTTGCCACAAAATATGGGAGATTTCTGCCTTTTTGCCCCAAAATAAAAAAAATTTCTGCAATTTTGTACCAAAATAAAAGAAATTTCTGCCTTTTTGCACCAAAATAAATAAATTCTGCTTTTTTTTCTGAAATAAGTGAAATTTCTGCAATTTTGCCCCAAAATAAGTGAAATTTCTGCAATTTTGCCCCAAAATAAGGGAAATTTCTGGAATTTTGCCCCAAAATAAGTGGAATTTCTGAGTTTTGCCCCAAAATAAGGAGAATTTCTGTCTTTTTGCCCCAACATATAGGCAATTTCTGCCTTTTTGCCCCACAATTAAGGGAATTTCTGCAATTTTGCTCCAAAATACGGGGAATTTCTACCTTTTTGCCCGAAAATAAGAAGAATGCATACCTTTTTGCCATAAAAAAGGGAAATTTCTTTATTTTTGCTCCAAAATAAGGGGAATTTCTGCAATTTTGATACAAAATACGGGGAATTTCTGCTTTTTAGCCCGAAAATAAGCGGAATGTATACCTTTTGCCACAAAAAAAGATAAATTTCTTCATTTTTGCTCCAATAATGAAGAATTTCTGCTTTTTTGCCTCTAAATAAGTGGAATTTCTGTCTTTTCCCCCAAAACAAAGGGAATTTCTGTTTTTTGCCCCAAAGTAAGAAAAATTTCTGACTTATTACCCTGAAATAAGTGAAATTTCTGCAATTTTGCCTCAAAATAAGGGAAATTTCTGTCTTTTTTCCCCCAAATAAGGGAAATTTCAGCCTTTTTACCTCAAAATAAGAGGAATTTATGCATTTTTGCCCCAAAATATAGGGGATTTCTGCTTTTTGCCCCCAAATAAAAAAAATTTCTGCAATTTTGTACCAAAATAAAAGAAATTTCTGCCTTTTTGCACCAAAATAAGAAAATTTCTGCTTTTTTTCTGAAATAATTGAAATTTCTGCAATTTTGCCAAAATAAGTGAAATTTCTGCAATTTTGCCCCAAAATAAGTGAAATTTCTGGAATTTTGTCCCAAAATAAGTGGAATTTCTGAGTTTTGCCCCAAAATAAAAAGAATTTCTGTCTTTTTGCCCCAACATATAGCAAATTTCTGCCTTTTTGTCCCACAATTAGGGGAATTTCTGCAATTTTGCACCAAAATACGGGGAATTTCTGCTTTTTAGCCTGAAAATAAGAAGAATGCATACCTTTTGCCACAAAAAAAGGAAATTTCTTCATTTTTGCTCCAAAATAAAAGGAATTTCTGCTTTTTTGCTTCTAAATAAGTGGAATTTCTGACTTTTTCCCCCAAAACAAAAGGAATTTCTGTCTTTTTTGCCCCAAATAAGGAAAATTTCTGACTTATTACCGTGAAATAAGTGAAATTTCTGCAATTTTGTCCCAGAATAAGGGAAATTTCTGCTTTTTGCCCCCAAATAAGGGGAATTTCTGCCTTTTTACCTCAAAATAAGGGGAATTTTTGCAATTTTACCACAAAATATTTGGAATCTCTGCATTTTTGCCCCAAAATGAGGAAAATTTCTGCCTTTTTACCATGAAATAAGTGAAATTTCTGCAATTTTGCCCCAAAATAAGGGAAATTTCTGCAATTTTGCCCCAATGTAAAGGAAATTTCTGCAATTTTGCCACAAAATAAGGGAAATTTCTGGAATTTTGCTCCAAAATAAGTGGAATTTCTGAGTTTTGCCCCAAAATAAGGAGAATTTCTGTCTGTTTGCCCTAACATATAGGGAATTTCTGCATTTTGCCCCACAATTAGGGGAATTTCTGCAATTTTGCTCCAAAATACGGGTAATTTCAGCTTTTTAGACCAAAAATAAGTGGAATGTATACATTTTGCCACAAAAAAGGGAAATTTCTTCATTTTTACTCCAAAATAAAAGGAATATCTGCTTTTTTGCCTCTAAAAAAGTGGAATTTCTGTCTTTTTCTCCCAAAACAAAGGGAATTTCTGTGTTTTTTGCCCCAAAATAAGGAAAATTTCTGACTTATTACCCTGAAATAAGTGAAATTTATGCAATTTTGCACCAAAATAAGGGAAATTTCTGCCTTTTTGCCCCCAAATAAGGGGTATTTCAGCCTTTTTACCTCAAAATAAGAGAAATTTCTGCATTTTTGCCACAAAATATGGGAGATTTCTGCCTTTTTGCCCCAAAATAAAAAAAATTTCTGCAATTTTGTACCAAAATAAAAGAAATTTCTGCCTTTTTGCACCAAAATAAATAAATTCTGCTTTTTTTTCTGAAATAAGTGAAATTTCTGCAATTTTGCCCCAAAATAAGTGAAATTTCTGCAATTTTGCCCCAAAATAAGGGAAATTTCTGGAATTTTGCCCCAAAATAAGTGGAATTTCTGAGTTTTGCCCCAAAATAAGGAGAATTTCTGTCTTTTTGCCCCAACATATAGGCAATTTCTGCCTTTTTGCCCCACAATTAAGGGAATTTCTGCAATTTTGCTCCAAAATACGGGGAATTTCTACCTTTTTGCCCGAAAATAAGAAGAATGCATACCTTTTTGCCATAAAAAAGGGAAATTTCTTTATTTTTGCTCCAAAATAAGGGGAATTTCTGCAATTTTGATACAAAATACGGGGAATTTCTGCTTTTTAGCCCGAAAATAAGCGGAATGTATACCTTTTGCCACAAAAAAAGATAAATTTCTTCATTTTTGCTCCAATAATGAAGAATTTCTGCTTTTTTGCCTCTAAATAAGTGGAATTTCTGTCTTTTCCCCCAAAACAAAGGGAATTTCTGTTTTTTGCCCCAAAGTAAGAAAAATTTCTGACTTATTACCCTGAAATAAGTGAAATTTCTGCAATTTTGCCTCAAAATAAGGGAAATTTCTGTCTTTTTTCCCCCAAATAAGGGAAATTTCAGCCTTTTTACCTCAAAATAAGAGGAATTTATGCATTTTTGCCCCAAAATATAGGGGATTTCTGCTTTTTGCCCCCAAATAAAAAAAATTTCTGCAATTTTGTACCAAAATAAAAGAAATTTCTGCCTTTTTGCACCAAAATAAGAAAATTTCTGCTTTTTTTCTGAAATAATTGAAATTTCTGCAATTTTGCCAAAATAAGTGAAATTTCTGCAATTTTGCCCCAAAATAAGTGAAATTTCTGGAATTTTGTCCCAAAATAAGTGGAATTTCTGAGTTTTGCCCCAAAATAAAAAGAATTTCTGTCTTTTTGCCCCAACATATAGCAAATTTCTGCCTTTTTGTCCCACAATTAGGGGAATTTCTGCAATTTTGCACCAAAATACGGGGAATTTCTGCTTTTTAGCCTGAAAATAAGAAGAATGCATACCTTTTGCCACAAAAAAAGGAAATTTCTTCATTTTTGCTCCAAAATAAAAGGAATTTCTGCTTTTTTGCTTCTAAATAAGTGGAATTTCTGACTTTTTCCCCCAAAACAAAAGGAATTTCTGTCTTTTTTGCCCCAAATAAGGAAAATTTCTGACTTATTACCGTGAAATAAGTGAAATTTCTGCAATTTTGTCCCAGAATAAGGGAAATTTCTGCTTTTTGCCCCCAAATAAGGGGAATTTCTGCCTTTTTACCTCAAAATAAGGGGAATTTTTGCAATTTTACCACAAAATATTTGGAATCTCTGCATTTTTGCCCCAAAATGAGGAAAATTTCTGCCTTTTTACCATGAAATAAGTGAAATTTCTGCAATTTTGCCCCAAAATAAGGGAAATTTCTGCAATTTTGCCCCAATGTAAAGGAAATTTCTGCAATTTTGCCACAAAATAAGGGAAATTTCTGGAATTTTGCTCCAAAATAAGTGGAATTTCTGAGTTTTGCCCCAAAATAAGGAGAATTTCTGTCTGTTTGCCCTAACATATAGGGAATTTCTGCATTTTGCCCCACAATTAGGGGAATTTCTGCAATTTTGCTCCAAAATACGGGTAATTTCAGCTTTTTAGACCAAAAATAAGTGGAATGTATACATTTTGCCACAAAAAAGGGAAATTTCTTCATTTTTACTCCAAAATAAAAGGAATATCTGCTTTTTTGCCTCTAAAAAAGTGGAATTTCTGTCTTTTTCTCCCAAAACAAAGGGAATTTCTGTGTTTTTTGCCCCAAAATAAGGAAAATTTCTGACTTATTACCCTGAAATAAGTGAAATTTATGCAATTTTGCACCAAAATAAGGGAAATTTCTGCCTTTTTGCCCCCAAATAAGGGGTATTTCAGCCTTTTTACCTCAAAATAAGAGAAATTTCTGCATTTTTGCCACAAAATATGGGAGATTTCTGCCTTTTTGCCCCAAAATAAAAAAAATTTCTGCAATTTTGTACCAAAATAAAAGAAATTTCTGCCTTTTTGCACCAAAATAAATAAATTCTGCTTTTTTTTCTGAAATAAGTGAAATTTCTGCAATTTTGCCCCAAAATAAGTGAAATTTCTGCAATTTTGCCCCAAAATAAGGGAAATTTCTGGAATTTTGCCCCAAAATAAGTGGAATTTCTGAGTTTTGCCCCAAAATAAGGAGAATTTCTGTCTTTTTGCCCCAACATATAGGCAATTTCTGCCTTTTTGCCCCACAATTAAGGGAATTTCTGCAATTTTGCTCCAAAATACGGGGAATTTCTACCTTTTTGCCCGAAAATAAGAAGAATGCATACCTTTTTGCCATAAAAAAGGGAAATTTCTTTATTTTTGCTCCAAAATAAGGGGAATTTCTGCAATTTTGATACAAAATACGGGGAATTTCTGCTTTTTAGCCCGAAAATAAGCGGAATGTATACCTTTTGCCACAAAAAAAGATAAATTTCTTCATTTTTGCTCCAATAATGAAGAATTTCTGCTTTTTTGCCTCTAAATAAGTGGAATTTCTGTCTTTTCCCCCAAAACAAAGGGAATTTCTGTTTTTTGCCCCAAAGTAAGAAAAATTTCTGACTTATTACCCTGAAATAAGTGAAATTTCTGCAATTTTGCCTCAAAATAAGGGAAATTTCTGTCTTTTTTCCCCCAAATAAGGGAAATTTCAGCCTTTTTACCTCAAAATAAGAGGAATTTATGCATTTTTGCCCCAAAATATAGGGGATTTCTGCTTTTTGCCCCCAAATAAAAAAAATTTCTGCAATTTTGTACCAAAATAAAAGAAATTTCTGCCTTTTTGCACCAAAATAAGAAAATTTCTGCTTTTTTTCTGAAATAATTGAAATTTCTGCAATTTTGCCAAAATAAGTGAAATTTCTGCAATTTTGCCCCAAAATAAGTGAAATTTCTGGAATTTTGTCCCAAAATAAGTGGAATTTCTGAGTTTTGCCCCAAAATAAAAAGAATTTCTGTCTTTTTGCCCCAACATATAGCAAATTTCTGCCTTTTTGTCCCACAATTAGGGGAATTTCTGCAATTTTGCACCAAAATACGGGGAATTTCTGCTTTTTAGCCTGAAAATAAGAAGAATGCATACCTTTTGCCACAAAAAAAGGAAATTTCTTCATTTTTGCTCCAAAATAAAAGGAATTTCTGCTTTTTTGCTTCTAAATAAGTGGAATTTCTGACTTTTTCCCCCAAAACAAAAGGAATTTCTGTCTTTTTTGCCCCAAATAAGGAAAATTTCTGACTTATTACCGTGAAATAAGTGAAATTTCTGCAATTTTGTCCCAGAATAAGGGAAATTTCTGCTTTTTGCCCCCAAATAAGGGGAATTTCTGCCTTTTTACCTCAAAATAAGGGGAATTTTTGCAATTTTACCACAAAATATTTGGAATCTCTGCATTTTTGCCCCAAAATGAGGAAAATTTCTGCCTTTTTACCATGAAATAAGTGAAATTTCTGCAATTTTGCCCCAAATTAAGGGAAATTTCTGCAATTTTGCCCCAATGTAAAGGAAATTTCTGCAATTTTGCCACAAAATAAGGGAAATTTCTGGAATTTTGCTCCAAAATAAGTGGAATTTCTGAGTTTTGCCCCAAAATAAGGAGAATTTCTGTCTGTTTGCCCTAACATATAGGGAATTTCTGCATTTTGCCCCACAATTAGGGGAATTTCTGCAATTTTGCTCCAAAATACGGGTAATTTCAGCTTTTTAGACCAAAAATAAGTGGAATGTATACATTTTGCCACAGAAAAGGGAAATTTCTTCATTTTTACTCCAAAATAAAAGGAATATCTGCTTTTTTGCCTCTAAAAAAGTGGAATTTCTGTCTTTTTCTCCCAAAACAAAGGGAATTTCTGTGTTTTTTGCCCCAAAATAAGGAAAATTTCTGACTTATTACCCTGAAATAAGTGAAATTTATGCAATTTTGCACCAAAATAAGGGAAATTTCTGCCTTTTTGCCCCCAAATAAGGGGTATTTCAGCCTTTTTACCTCAAAATAAGAGAAATTTCTGCATTTTTGCCACAAAATATGGGAGATTTCTGCCTTTTTGCCCCAAAATAAAAAAAATTTCTGCAATTTTGTACCAAAATAAAAGAAATTTCTGCCTTTTTGCACCAAAATAAATAAATTCTGCTTTTTTTTCTGAAATAAGTGAAATTTCTGCAATTTTGCCCCAAAATAAGTGAAATTTCTGCAATTTTGCCCCAAAATAAGGGAAATTTCTGCAATTTTGCCCCAAAATAAGTGGAATTTCTGAGTTTTGCCCCAAAATAAGGAGAATTTCTGTCTTTTTGCCCCAACATATAGGCAATTTCTGCCTTTTTGCCCCACAATTAGGGGAATTTCTGCAATTTTGCTCCAAAATACGGGGAATTTCTACCTTTTTGCCCGAAAATAAGAAGAATGCATACCTTTTTGCCATAAAAAAGGGAAATTTCTTTATTTTTGCTCCAAAATAAGGGGAATTTCTGCAATTTTGATACAAAATACGGGGAATTTCTGCTTTTTAGCCCGAAAATAAGCGGAATGTATACCTTTTGCCACAAAAAAAGATAAATTTCTTCATTTTTGCTCCAATAATGAAGAATTTCTGCTTTTTTGCCTCTAAATAAGTGGAATTTCTGTCTTTTTCCCCCAAAACAAAGGGAATTTCTGTTTTTTGCCCCAAAGTAAGAAAAATTTCTGACTTATTACCCTGAAATAAGTGAAATTTCTGCAATTTTGCCTCAAAATAAGGGAAATTTCTGTCTTTTTTCCCCCAAATAAGGGAAATTTCAGCCTTTTTACCTCAAAATAAGAGGAATTTATGCATTTTTGCCCCAAAATATAGGGGATTTCTGCTTTTTGCCCCCAAATAAAAAAAATTTCTGCAATTTTGTACCAAAATAAAAGAAATTTCTGCCTTTTTGCACCAAAATAAGAAAATTTCTGCTTTTTTTCTGAAATAATTGAAATTTCTGCAATTTTGCCAAAATAAGTGAAATTTCTGCAATTTTGCCCCAAAATAAGTGAAATTTCTGGAATTTTGTCCCAAAATAAGTGGAATTTCTGAGTTTTGCCCCAAAATAAAAAGAATTTCTGTCTTTTTGCCCCAACATATAGCAAATTTCTGCCTTTTTGTCCCACAATTAGGGGAATTTCTGCAATTTTGCACCAAAATACGGGGAATTTCTGCTTTTTAGCCTGAAAATAAGAAGAATGCATACCTTTTGCCACAAAAAAAGGAAATTTCTTCATTTTTGCTCCAAAATAAAAGGAATTTCTGCATTTTGCTTCTAAATAAGTGGAATTTCTGACTTTTTCCCCCAAAACAAAAAGAATTTCTGTCTTTTTTGCCCCAAATAAGGAAAATTTCTGACTTATTACCCTGAAATAAGTGAAATTTCTGCAATTTTGTCCCAGAATAAGGGAAATTTCTGCTTTTTGCCTCCAAATAAGGGGAATTTCTGCCTTTTTACCTCAAAATAAGGGGAATTTTTGCAATTTTACCACAAAATATTTGGAATCTCTGCATTTTTGCCCCAAAATGAGGAAAATTTCTGCCTTTTTACCATGAAATAAGTGAAATTTCTGCAATTTTGCCCCAAAATAAGTGAAATTTCGGCAATTTTGCCACAAAATAAGGGAAATTTCTGGAATTTTGCCCCAAAATAAGTGGAATTTCTGAGTTTTGCCCCAAAATAAGGAGAATTTCTGTCTGTTTGCCTTAACATATAGGGAATTTCTGCATTTTGCCCCACAATTAGGGGAATTTCTGCAATTTTGCTCCAAAATACGGGTAATTTCAGCTTTTTAGCCCAAAAATAAGTGGAATGTATACATTTTGCCACAAAAAAGGGAAATTTCTTCATTTTTACTCAAAATAAAAGGAATTTCTGCTTTTCTTGCCTCTAAAAATGTGGAATTTCTGTCTTTTTCCCCCAAAACAAGGGGAATTTCTGTGTTTTTTGCCCCAAAATAAGGAAAATTTCTGACTTATTACCCTGAAATAAGTGAAATTTCTGCAATTTTGTCCCAGAATAAGGGAAATTTCTGCTTTTTGCCTCCAAATAAGGGGAATTTCTGCCTTTTTACCTCAAAATAAGGGGAATTTTTGCAATTTTACCACAAAATATTTGGAATCTCTGCATTTTTGCCCCAAAATGAGGAAAATTTCTGCGTTTTTACCATGAAATAAGTGAAATTTCTGCAATTTTGCCCCAAAATAAGTGAAATTTCGGCAATTTTGCCACAAAAAAAGGGAAATTTCTGGAATTTTGCCCCAAAATAAGTGGAATTTCTGAGTTTTGCCCCAAAATAAGGAGAATTTCTGTCTGTTTGCCCTAACATATAGGGAATTTCTGCATTTTGCCCCACAATTAGGGGAATTTCTGCAATTTTGCTCCAAAATACGGGTAATTTCAGCTTTTTAGCCCAAAAATAAGTGGAATGTATACATTTTGCCACAAAAAAGGGAAATTTCTTCATTTTTACTCAAAATAAAAGGAATTTCTGCTTTTCTTGCCTCTAAAAATGTGGAATTTCTGTCTTTTTCCCCCAAAACAAGGGGAATTTCTGTGTTTTTTGCCCCAAAATAAGGAAAATTTCTGACTTATTACCCTGAAATAAGTGAAATTTATGCAATTTTGCCTCAAAATAAGTGAAATTTCTGCAATTTTGGCCCAAAATAAGGGAAATTTTTGGAATTTTGCCCCAAAGTAAGTGGAATTTCTGAGTTTTGCCCCAAAATAAGGAGATTTTCTGTTTTTTTGCTCTAACTTACAGGGAATTTCTGCCTTTTTGCCCCACAATTAGCGGAATTTTTGCAATTTTGCTCCAAAATACGGGTAATTTCTGCTTTTTAGCCTGAAAATAAGGGGAATGTATACCATTTGCCACAAAAAAAAATTTTCTTCAATTTTACTCCAAAATAAAAGGAATTTCTGCTTTTTTGCCCCAAAATAAGAAAAATTTCTGACTGACTACTCTGAAATAAGTGAAATTTCTGCAATTTTGCCCCAAAATAAGAAAAATTTCTGCCTTTTTGCCTCCAAATAAGGGGAATTTCAGCCTTTTTACCTCAAAATAAGAGGAATTTCTGCATTTTTGCCCCAAAATATGGGAGATTTCTGCCTTTTTGCCCCAAAATAAGAAAAATTTCTGCAATTTTGTACCAAAATAAAAGAAATTTCCGCCTTTTTGCACCAAAATAAGAAAATTTCTGCTTTTTTTTCTGAAATAAGTGAAATTTCTGCAATTTTGCCCCAAAATAACAGAAATTTCTGCAATTTTGCTCCCAAATAAAGGAAATTTCTGGAATTTTGCCTTAAAATAAGTGGAATTTCTGAATTTTGCCCCAAAATAAGGAGAATTTCTGTCTTTTTGCCCCAACATATAGGTAATTTCTGCCTTTTCGCCCCACAATTAGGGGAATTTCTGCAATTTTGCTCCAAAATACGGGGAATTTCTGCCTTTTTGCCCGAAAATAAGAAGAATGCATACCGTTTTGCCATAAAAAGGGAAATTTCTTCATTTTTGCTCCAAAATAAGGGGAATTTCAGCTTTTTTGCCTCTAAATAAGTGGAATTTCTGTCTTTTTCCCCCAAAACAAAGGGAATTTCTGTTTTTTTGCTCCAAAATAAGGAAAATTTCTGACTTATTACCCTGAAATAAGTGAAATTTCTGCAATTTTGCCCCAAAATAAGTGAAATTTCTGCATTTTTGCCCCAAAATAAGGGAAATTTCTGGAATTTTGCCCCAAAATAAGTGGAATTTCTGAGTTTTGCCCCAAAATTAGGAGAATTTCTGTATTTTTGCCCCAACATATAGGCAATTTCTGCCTTTTTGCCCCACAATTAGGGGAATTTCTGCAATTTTGCTCCAAAATACGGGGAATTTCTGCTTTTTAGCCTGAAAATAAGGGGAATATATACTTTTTGCCACAAAAAAAAGAAATTTCTTCATTTTTACTCCAAAATAAAATGAATTTTTGCTTTTTTGCCGCTAAAAAAGTGGAATTTCTGCCTTTTTCCCTCAAAACAAAAAGAATTTCTGTCTTTTTTGCCCCAAAATAAAGAAAATTTCTGACTTATTACACTGAAATAAGTGAAATTTCTGCAATTTTGCCTCAAAATAAGGGAAATTTCTGCCTTTTTGCCCCCAAATAATGGGAATTTCAGCCTTTTTACCTCAAAATAAGAGAAATTTCTTCATTTTTGCCCCAAAATATGGGAGATTTCTGCCTTCTTGCCCCAAAATAAGAAAAATTTCTGCAATTTTGTACCAAAATAAAAGAAATTTCCGCCTTTTTGCACCAAAATAAGAAAATTTCTGCTTTTTTTCTGAAATAAGTGAAATTTCTGCAATTTTGCCCCAAAATAAGTGAAATTTCTGCAATTTTGCCCCAAAATAAGGGAAATTTCTGCAATTTTGCCCCAATATCAGTGGAATTTCTGAGTTTTGCCCCAAAATAAGGAGAATTTGTTTCTTTTTGCCCCAACATATAGGGAATTTCTGCTTTTTTGCCCCACAATTAGGGGAATTTCTGCAATTTTACTCCAAAATACTGGGAATTTCTGCCTTTTTGCCCGAAAATAAGAAGAATGCATACCTTTTTGCCATAAAAAAAGGAAATTTCTTCATTTTTGCTCCAAAATAAGAGGAATTTCTGCTTTTTTGCCTCTAAATAAGTGGAATTTCTATATTTTTCACCCCAAAACAAAGGAAATTTCTGTCTTTTTGGCCACAAAATAAGGAAAATTTCTGACTTATTACCCTGAAATAAGTGAAATTTCTGCAATTTTGCCCCAAAATAAGTGAAATTTCTGCAATTTTGCCCCAAAATAAGGGAAATTTCTGGAATTTTGCCCCAAAATAAGTGGAATTTCTGAGTTTAGCCCCAAAATAAAAAGAATTTCTGTCTTTTTGCCCTAACATATCGGAAATTTCTGCCTTTTTGCCCCACAATTAGGGGAATTTCTGCAATTTTACTCCAAAATACGGGGAATTTCTGCTTTTTAGCCTGAAAATAAGGGGAATGTATATCTTTTGCCACAAAAAAAAAGAAATTTCTTCATTTTTACTCCAAAATAAAATGAATTTCTGCTTTTTTGCCGCTAAAAAAGTGGAATTTCTGTCTTTTTCCCCCAAAACAAAGAGAATTTCTGTATTTTTTGCCCCAAAATAAGGAAAATTTCTGACTTATTACACTGAAATAAGTGAAATTTCTGCAATTTTGCCTCAAAATAAAAGAAATTTCTGCCTTTTTCCCCCAAATAAGGGAAATTTCTACCTTTTTACCTCAAAATAAGAGGAATTTCTGCATTTTTTCCCCAAAATATGGGAGATTTGTGCCTTTTTGCCCCAAAATAAGAAAAATTTCTGCAATTTTGTACCAAAATAGAAATTTCTGCCTTTTTGCACCAAAATAGGAAAATTTCTGAATTTTTTTCTGAAATAAGTGAAATTTCTGCAATTTTGCCCCAAAATAAGTGAAATTTCTGCAATTTTGCCCCAAAATAAGGGAAATTTCTGCAATTTTGCCCCAATATCAGTGGAATTTCTGAGTTTTGCCCCAAAATAAGGAGAATTTGTTTCTTTTTGCCCCAACATATAGGGAATTTCTGCTTTTTTGCCCCACAATTAGGGGAATTTCTGCAATTTTGCTCCAAAATACTGGGAATTTCTGCCTTTTTGCCCGAAAATAAGAAGAATGCATACCTTTTTGCCATAAAAAAAGGAAATTTCTTCATTTTTGCTCCAAAATAAGAGGAATTTCTGCTTTTTTGCCTCTAAATAAGTGGAATTTCTATCTTTTTCACCCCAAAACAAAGGAAATTTCTGTCTTTTTGGCCACAAAATAAGGAAAATTTCTGACTTATTACCCTGAAATAAGTGAAATTTCTGCAATTTTGCCCCAAAATAAGTGAAATTTCTGCAATTTTGCCCCAAAATAAGGGAAATTTCTGGAATTTTGCCCCAAAATAAGTGGAATTTCTGAGTTTAGCCCCAAAATAAAAAGAATTTCTGTCTTTTTGCCCTAACATATCGGAAATTTCTGCCTTTTTGCCCCACAATTAGGGGAATTTCTGCAATTTTACTCCAAAATACGGGGAATTTCTGCTTTTTAGCCTGAAAATAAGGGGAATGTATATCTTTTGCCACAAAAAAAAAATTTCTTCATTTTTACTCCAAAATAAAATGAATTTCTGCTTTTTTGCCGCTAAAAAAGTGGAATTTCTGTCTTTTTCCCCCAAAACAAAAAGAATTTCTGTCTTTTTTGCCCCAAAATAAGGAAAATTTCTGACTTATTACACTGAAATAAGTGAAATTTCTGCAATTTTGCCTCAAAATAAAAGAAATTTCTGCCTTTTTCCCCCAAATAAGGGAAATTTCTACCTTTTTACCTCAAAATAAGAGGAATTTCTGCATTTTTTCCCCAAAATATGGGAGATTTGTGCCTTTTTGCCCCAAAAAAAGAAAAATTTCTGTAATTTTGTACCAAAATAGAAATTTCTGCCTTTTTGCACCAAAATAGGAAAATTTCTGAATTTTTTTCTGAAATAAGTGAAATTTCTGCAATTTTGCCCCAAAATAAGGGAAATTTCTGTTTTTTACCCCCAAATAAGGGGAATTTCTGCCTTTTTACCTTAAAATAAGGGGAATTTCTGCATTTTTGCCACAAAATATTTGGAATTTCTGCAATTTTGCCCCAAAATAAGTGAAATTACTGCAATTTTGCCCCAAAATAAGTGAAATTTCTGCAATTTTGCCCCAAAATAAGGGAAATTTCTAGAATTTTGCCGCAAAATAAGTGGAATTTCTGAATTTTGCCCCAAAATAAGGAGAATTTCTGTCTTTTTGCCCTAACATATAGGGAATTTCTGCCTCTTTGCCCCACAATTAGGGGATTTTCTGCAATTTTGCTCCAAAATACGGGTAATTTCTGCTTTTTAGCCCAAAAATAAGTGGAATGTATACCTTTTGCCACAAAAAAAGAAATTTCTTCATTTTTACTCCAAAATAAAAGGAATTTCTGCTTTTTTGCCTCTAAAAAAGTGGAATTTCTGTCTTTTTCCCCCAAAACAAAGGGAATTTCTTTGTTTTTTGCCCCAAAATAATGAAAATTTCTGACTTATTACCCTGAAATAAGTGAAATTTCTGCAATTTTCCTCAAAATAAGGGAAATTTCTGCCTTTTTGCCCCCAAATAAAGGAAATTTCAGCCTTTTTACCTCAAAATAAGAGGAATATCTTCATTTTTGCCCCAAAATATGGGAGATTTCTGCCTTTTTGCCCCAAAATAAGAAAAAATTCTGCAATTTTGTATTAAAATAAAAGATAATTCTGCCTTTTTGCACCAAAATACAAAAATTTCTGAATTTTTTTGTGAAATAAGTTAAATTTCTGCAATTTTGCACCAAAATAAGTGAAATTTCTGCAATTTTGCCCCAAAATAAGGGAAATTTCTGGAATTTTGACCAAAAAAGTGTGGAATTTCTGAGTTTTTGCCCCAAAATAAGTGAAATTTCTTTTTTTTGCCCCCAAATAAGGGGAATTTCTGCCTTTTTACCTCAAAATAAAAGGAATTGCTTCATTTTTGCCACAAAATATTTGGAATTTCTGCATTTTTGCATCAAAATAAGGATAATTTCTGCCTTTTTACCATGAAATAAGTGAAATTTCTGCAATTTTGCCCCAAAATAAGTGAAATTTCTGCAATTTTGATCCAAAATAAGAGAAATTTCTGGAATTTTGCCCCAAATAAATAGAATTTCTGAGTTTTGCCCCAAAAATAAAGAGAATTTCTGTCTTTTTGCCCTAACATATAGGGAATTTCTGCCATTTTGCCTTACAATTAGGGGAATTTCTGCAATTTTGCTCTAAAATACGGGTAATTTCTGCTTTTTAGCCCAAAAATAAGTGGAATGCATACCTTTTGCCACAAAAAAGGGAAATTTCTTCATTTTTACTCCAAAATAAAAGGAATTTCTGCTTTTTTGCCCCTAAAAAAGTGAAATATCTGTATTTTTCTCCCAAAACAAAGGGAATTTCTGTCTTTTTTGCCCCAAAATAGAGAAAATTTCTGACTTATTACCCTGAAATAAGTGAAATTTCTGCAATTTTGCCTCAAAATAAGGGAAATTTCTGCCTTTTTGCCCCCAAATAAAAGGAATTTCAGCCTTTTACCTCAAAATAAGAGGAATTTCTGCATTTTTCCCCTAAATATGGGAGATTTCTGACTTTTTGCCCCAAAATAAGAAAAATTTCTGCAATTTTGTACCAAAATAAAAGAAATTTCTGCCTTTTTGTACCAAAATAGAAAAATTTCTGAATTTTTTTCTTAAATAAGTTAAATTTCTGCAATTTTGCCCCAAAATAAGTGAAATTTCTGCAATTTTGCCCTAAAATAAGGGAAATTTCTGGAATTTTGCACCAAAATAAGTGGAATTTCTGAGTTTTGCCCCAAAATAAGGAGAATTTCTGTCTTTTTGCCCCAACATATAGGGAATTTCTGCCTTTTTGCCCCACAATTAGGGGAATTTCTGCAATTTTGCTCCAAAATACGGGGAATTTCTGCCTTTTTGCCCGAAAATAAGAAGAATGCATACCCTTTTGCCATAAAAAATAGAAATTTCTTCAGTTTTGCTCCAAAATAAGGGGAATTTCTGCTTTTTTGCCTCTAAATAAGTGGTATTTCTGTTTTTATCCCCCAAAACAAAGGAAATTTCTGCCTTTTTTGTCCCAAAATTAGGAAAATTTCTGACTTATTAGCCTGAAATAAGTGAAATTTCTGCAATTTTGCCCCAAAATAAGGGAAATTTCTGCCTTTTTGCCCCCAAATAAGGGGAATTTCAGCCTTTTTACCTCAAAATAAGAGAAATTTCTGCATTTTTGCCCCAAAATATGGGAGATTTCTGCCTTTTTGCCCCATAATAAGAAAAATTTCTGCAATTTTGTACCAAAATAAAAGAAATTTCCGCCTTTTTGCACCAAAATAAGAAAATTCCTGCTTTTTTTTCTGAAATAAGTGAAATTTCTGCAATTTTTCCCCAAAATAAGTGAAATTTCTGCAATTTTGCCCCAAAATACGGGAAATTTCTGGAATTTTGCCACAATATCAGTGGAATTTCTGAGTTTTGACCCAAAATAAGGAGAATTTGTTTCTTTTTGCCCCAACATATAGGGAATTTCTGCCTTTTTGCCCCACAATTAGGGGAATTTCTGCAATTTTGCTCCAAAATAAGAGGAATTTCTGCTTTTTTGCCTCTAAATAAGTGGAATTTCTATCTTTTTCCCCCAAAACAAAGGGAATTTCTGTCTTTTTGGCCCCAAAATAAGGAAAATTTCTGACTTATTACCCTGAAATAAGTGAAATTTCTGCAATTTTGCCCCAAAATAAGTGAAATTTCTGCAATTTTGCCCCAAAATAAGGGAAATTTCTGGAATTTTGCCCCAAAATAAGTAGAATTTCTGAGTTTTGCCCCAAAATAAGGAGAATTTCTGTCTTTTTGCCCTAACATATAGGGAATTTCTGCCTCTTTGCCCTACAATTAGGGGAATTTCTGCAATATTGCTCCAAAATACGGGTAATTTCTGCCTTTTTGCCCGAAAATAAGTGGAATGCATACCTTTTTGCCATAAAAAAGGGAAATTTCTTCATTTTTACTCCAAAATAAAAGGAATTTCTGCTTTTTTGCCTCTAAAAAAGTGGAATTTCTGTCTTTTTTTTCCAAAACAAAGGGAATTTCTGTCTTTTTTGCCCCAAAATAAAGAAAATTTCTGACTTATTACCCTGAAATAAGTGAAATTTCTGCAATTTTGCCTCAAAATAAGGTAAATTTCTGCCTTTTTGCCCCCAAATAAGGGAAATTTCAGCCTTATTACCTCAAAATAAAAGGAATTTCTGCAATTTTGCCTCAAAATATGGGGGATTTCTGCCTTTTTGCCCCAAAATAAGAAAAATTTCTGCAATTTTGTACCAAAATAAAAGAAATTTCTGCCTTTTTGCACCAAAATAGAAAAATTTCTGAATTTTTTTCTGAAATAAGTTAAATTTCTGCAATTTTGCCCCAAAATAAGTAAAATTTCTGCAATTTTGCCCTAAAATAAGGGAAATTTCTGGAATTTTGCACCAAAATAAGTGGAATTTCTGAGTTTTGCCCCAAAATAAGGAGAATTTCTGTCTTTTTGCCCCAACATATAGGGAATTTCCCCCTTCTTGCCCCACAATTAGAAAAATTTCTGCAATTTTGCTCCAAAATACGGGGAATTTCTGCCTTTTTGCCCGAAAATAAGAAGAATGCATACCTTTTTGCCATAAAAAATAGAAATTTCTTCAGTTTTGCTACAAAATAAAAGGAATTTCTGCTTTTTTGCCTCTAAATAAGTGGAATTTCTGTCTTTTTCCCCCAAAACAAAGGGAATTTCTGTCTTTTTTGCCCCAAAATAAGGAAAATTTCTGACTTATTACCCTGAAATAAGTGAAATTTCTGCAATTTTGCCCCAAAATAAGGGAAATTTCTGCCTTTTTGCCCCCAAATAAGGGGAATTTCAGCCTTTTTACCTCAAAATAAGAGAAATTTCTGCATTTTTGCCCCAAAATATGGGAGATTTCTGCCTTTTTGCCCCAAAATAAGAAAAATTTCTGCAATTTTGTACCAATTTAAAAGAAATTTCCACCTTTTTGCACCAAAATAAGAAAATTTCTGCTTTTATTTCTGAAATAAGTGAAATTTCTGCAATTTTGCCCAAAAATAAGTGAAATTTCTGCAATTTTGCCCCAAAATAAGGGAAATATCTGGAATTTTGCCCCAATATCAGTAGAATTTCTGAGTTTTGACCCAAAATAAGGAGAATTTGTTTCTTTTTGCCCCAACATATAGGGAATTTCTCCCTTCTTGCCCTACAATTAGGGGAATTTCTGCAATTTTGCTCCAAAATACGGGTAATTTCTGCTTTTTAGCCCAAAAATAAGTGGAATGTATACCTTTTGCCACAAAAAAGGGAAATTTCTTCATTTTTACTCCAAAATAAAAGGAATTTCTGCTTTTTTTGCCTCTAAAAAAGTGGAATTTCTGTTTTTTTCCCCCAAAACAAAGGAAATTTCTGTCTCTTTTGCCCCAAAATTACGAAAATTTCTGACTTATTATCCTGAAATAAGTGAAATTTCTGCAATTTTGCCTCAAAATAAGGGAAATTTCTTCCTTTTTGCCCCCAAATAAGGGAAATTTCAGACTTTTTACCTCAAAATAAGAGGAATTTCTGCATTTTTGCCCCAAAATATGAAGATTTCTGCCTTTTTGCCCCAAAATAAGAAAAATTTCTGCAATTTGTACCAAAATAAAAGAAATTTCTGCCTTTTTGCACCAAAATAAATAAATTCTGCTTATTTTTCTGAAATAAGTGAAATTTCTGCAATTTTGCCCCAAAATAAGTAAAATTTCTGCAATTTTGCCCCAAAATAAGGGAAATTTCTGGAATTTTGCCTCCAAAATAAGTGGAATTTCTGAGTTTTACCCCAAAATAAGGAGAATTTCTGTCTTTTTGCCCCAACATATAGGGAATTTCTGTTTTTTTGCCCCACAATTAGGGGAATTTCTGCAATTTTGCTTCAAAATACGGGGAATTTCTGCCTTTTTGCCCAAAAATAAGAAGAATGCATACCTTTTTGCCATAAAAAAGGGAAATTTCTTCATTTTTGCTCCAAAATAAGGGGAATTTCTGCATTTTTGCCTCTAAATAAGTGGAATTTCTGTCTTTTTCCCCCAAAACAAAGGGAATTTCTGTCCTTTTGGCCCCAAAATAAGGAAAATTTCTGACTTATTACCCTGAAATAAGTGAAATTTCTGCAATTTTGCCCCGAAAAAAGGGAAATTTCTGCCTTTTTGCCCCCAAATAAGGGAAATTTCAGCTTTTTTACCTCAAAATAAGGGGAATTTCGGCATTTTTGCCACAAAATATTAGGAAATTTTTCCTTTTTGCCCCAAAATAAGAAAAATTTCTGCCTTTTATCCCTGAAATAAGTGAAATTTCTGCAATTTTACCCCAAAATAAGTGAAATTTTTGCAATTTTGCTTTAAAATAAGAAAAATTTCTAGAATTTTGCCCCAAAATAAGTGGAATTTCTGAGTTTTGCCCCAAAATAAGGAGAATTTCTGTCTTTTTGCCCCAACATATAGGGAATTTCTGCCTTTTTGCCCTAAAATTAGGGGAATTTTTGCAATTTTGCTCGAAAATACGGGGAATTTCTGCCTTTTTGCCCGAAAATAAGAAGAATGCATACCTTTTTGCCATAAAAAAGGGAAATTTCTACATTTTTACTCCAAAATAAAAGTTATTTCTTCTTTTTTGCCTCTAAAAAAGTGGAATTTCTGTCTTTTCCCCCCTAAACAAAGGGAATTTCTGTTTTTTTTTGCCCCAAAATAATGAAAATTTCTGACTTATTACTCTGAAATAAGTGAAATTTCTGCAATTTTGCCCCAAAATAAGAGAAATTCTTCTTTTTTGCCCCCAAATAAGGGGAATTTCAGCCTTTTTACCTCAAAATAAGAAAAATTTCTGCATTTTTGCCCCAAAATATGAGAAATTTATGCCTTTTTGCCCCAAAATTAGGGGAGTTTCTGCAATTTTGCTTCAAAATACATGGAATTTCTGCCTCTTTTTCCGAAAATAAGGGGAACTTCTGCCGATTTGCCCCAAATAATAGGAATTTCTGCATTTTTGCCCCAATATTAGGGGAATTTCTGCAATTTTGCTCCAAAATACGGGAAATTTCTGTTTTTTGCCAAAAATTAAGGGGATTTTCTGCCTTTTTGCCCCCAAACAAGGGACATTTCTGCAATTTTATCCCAAAATAAGGGGAATTTCTGCCTTTTTGCCCCCAAATAAGGGGAATTTCTACCTTTTTGCCCTGAAATATGTGAAATGTCTGCAATTTTACCACAAAATAAGGTGAATTTCTGCCTTTTGCCCCAAAATAATGGGAATTTCTGCATTTTGCCCTAAAATAAGAAAAGTTTTTGCTTTTTTTCTCTGAAATAAGTGAAATTTCTGCAATTTTGCCTCAAAATAAGGGAAATTTCTGCCCTTTTGCCCCCAAATAAGGGGAATTTCAGCCTTTTTACCTCAAAATAAGAGGAATTTCTGCATTTTTGCCCCAAAATATGGGAGATTTCTGCCTTTTTGCCCCAAAATAAGAAAAATTTCTGCAATTTTGTAACAAAATAAAAGAAATTTCTGCCTTTTTGCACCAAAATAAGAAAATTCTGCTTTTTTTCTGAAATAAGTGAAATTTATGTAATTTTGCCTGAAAATAAGTGAAATTTCTGCAATTTTGCCCCAAAATAAGGGAAATTTCTGGAATTTTGCCCCAAAATAAGTGGAATTTCTGAGTTTTGCCCCAAAATAAGGAGAATTTCTGTCTTTTTGCCCCAACATATAGGGAATTTCTGCCTTTTTGCCCCACAATTAGGGGAATATCTTCAAGTTTGCTCCAAAATACGGGGAATTTCTGCCTTTTTGCCCGAAAATAAAGGGAATGTATAACTTTTGCCACAAAAAAAAGAAATTTCTTCATTTTTACTCTAAAATAAAAGGAATTTCTGCTTTTTTGCCTCTAAAAAAGTGGAATTACTGTCTTTTTCCCCCAGAACATAGGGAATTTCTGTCTTTTTTGCCCCAAAATAAGGAAAATTTCTGACTTATTACCCTGAAAAAAGTGAAATTTCTGCAATTTTGCCCCAAAATAAGTGAAATTTCTGCAATTTTGCCCCAAAATAAGGGAAATTTCTGCAATTTTGCCCCAAAATAAGTGGAATTTCTGAGTTTTTCACCAAAATAAGGAGAATTTCTGTATTTTGCCCCAACATATAGGGAATTTCTGCCTTTTTGCCCCACAATTAGGGGAATTTCTGCAATTTTGCTCTAAAATAGGGGGAATTTCTACCTTTTTGCCCGAAAATAAGAAGAATGCATACCTTTTTGCCATAAAAAAGGGAAATTTCTTCATTTTTGCTCCAAAATAAGGGGAATTTCTGCATTTTTGCCTCTAAATAAGTGGAATTTCTGTCTTTTTCCCTGAAAACCAAGGGAATTTCTGTCTTTTTTGCCCCAAAGTAAGAAAAATTTCTGACTTAGTACCCTGAAATAAGTGAAATTTCTGCAATTTTTCCCCAAAATATGGGAAATTTCTGCCTTTTTGCCCCCAAATAAGGGGAATTTCAGCCTTTTTACCTCAAAATAAGGGGAATTTCTGCATTTTTGCCTCAAAATATGAAAAGTTTCTGCCTTTTTGCCCCAAAATAAGAAAATTTCTGCTTTTTTTCCCTGAAATAAGTGAAATTTCTGCAATTTTGCCCCAAAATAAGTGAAATTTCTGCAATTTTGGCCAAAAATAAGGGAAATTTCTGAAATTTTGTCCAAAATAAGTGGAATTTCTGAGTTTTGCCCCAAAATAAGGAGAATTTCTGTCTTTTTGCCCCAACATATAGGGAATTTCTGCAATTTTGCTCTAAAATAGGGGGAATTTCTGCCTTTTTGCCTGAAAATAAGAAGAATGCATACCTTTTTGCCATAAAAAAGGGAAATTTCTTCATTTTTGCTCCAAAATAAGGGGAATTTCTGCATTTTTGCCTCTAAATAAGTGGAATTTCTGTCTTTTTCCCTGAAAACAAAGGGAATTTCTGTCTTTTTTGCCCCAAAGTAAGAAAAATTTCTGACTTAGTACCCTGAAATAAGTGAAATTTCTGCAATTTTCCCCAAAATATGGGAAATTTCTGCCTTTTTGCCCCCAAATAAGGGGAATTTCAGCCTTTTTACCTCAAAATAAGGGGAATTTCAGCCTTTTTACCTCAAAATAAGGGGAATTTCTGCTTTTTTGCCTCTAAATAAATGCAATTTCTGTCTTTTTCCACCCATACAAATGGAATTTCTGTATTTTTTGCCCCAAAATAAGGAAAATTTCTGAATTATTACCCTGAAATAAGTGAAATTTCTGCAATTTTGCCCCAGTATAAGAGAAATTTCTGCATTTTTGCCCCCAAATAAGGGGAATTTCAGCCTTTTTACTTCAAAATAAGAGGAATTTCTGCATTTTTGCCTCAAAATATTAGGAATTTCTGACTTTTTGCCCCTAAAAACGGAAAATTTCGGCCTTTTTTCCCTGAAAAAAGTGAAATTTCTGCAATTTTGCCCCAAAATAATTGAAATTTCTGCAATTTTGCCCCAAAATAAGGGGAATTTTGGGAATTTTGCCCCAAAATAAATGGAATTTCTGAATTTTGCCCCCAAATGAGGAGAATTTCTGTCGTTTTGCCCTAACATATAGGGAATTTCTGCCTTTTTGCCCCACAATTAGGGGAATTTCTGCAATTTTGCTCCAAAATATGGGGAATTTCTGCTTTTTTGCCTCTAAATAAGTGGAATTTCTGTCTTTTTCCCCCAAAACAAAGGGAATTTCTGCCTTTTTGCCCGAAAATAAGAAGAATGCATACCTTTTTGCCATAAAAAAGGGAAATTTCTTCATTTTTGCTCCAAAATAAGGGGAATTTCTGCATTTTTGCCTCTAAATAAGTGGAATTTCTGTGTTTTTCCCTGAAAACAAAGGGAATTTCTGTCTTTTTTGCCCCAAAGTAAGAAAAACTTCTGACTTATTTCCCTGAAATAAGTGAAATTTCTGCAATTTTTCCCCAAAATAAGGAAAATTTCTGCCTTTTTGCAACCAAATAAGGGGAATTTTAGCCTTTTTACCTCAAAATAAGGAAATTTTCTGCAATTTTGCCCCAAAATATGAGAAATTTCTGCTTTTTTGCTTCAAAATAAGAATAATTTCTGCAATTTTGTACCAAAATAAAAGAAATTTCTGCCTTTTTGCCCCAAAATAAGAAAATTTCTGCTTTTTTTCCCTGAAATAAGTGAAATTTCTGCAATTTTGCCCCAAAATAAATGAAATTTCTGAGTTTTGCTCTAAAATAAGGAGAATTTCTGTCTTTTCCCCCAACATATAGGGAATTTCTGCCTTTTTGCCCCACAATAAGGGGAATTTCTGCAATTTTGCTCTAAAATATGGGGAATTTCTTCCTTTTTGCCCGAAAATAAGAAGAATGCATATCTTTTTGCCATAAAAAAAGGAAATTTCTTCATTTTTGCTCCAAAATAATGGGAATTTCTGCATTTTTGCCTTTAAATAAGTGGAATTTCTGTCTTTTTCCACCAAAACAAAGGGAATTTCTGTCTTTTTTGCCCCAAAGTAAGGAAAATTTCTGACTTATTACCCTGAAATAAGTGAAATTTCTGCATTTTTGCCTCAAAATATGGGAAATTTCTGCCTTTTTGCCCAAAATAAGAAAAATTTCTGCAATTTTGTACCAAAATAAAAGAAATTTCTGTCTTTTTCCCCTGAAATAAGTGAAATTTCTGCAATTTTGCCCCTAAATAAGTGAAATTTCTGCAATTTTGCCCCAAAATAAGGGAAATTTCTGGAATTTTGCCCCAAAATAAGTGGAATTTCTGAGTTTTGCCCCAAAATAAGGAGAATTTCTGTCTTTTTGCCTTAACATATAGAGAATTTCTGCCTTTTTGCCCCACAATTAGGGGAATTTCTGCAATCTTGCTCCAAAATACGGGTAATTTCTGCTTTTTAGCCCAAAAATAAGTGGAATGTATACCTTTGGCCACAAAAAAGGGAAATTTCTTCATTTTTACTCCAAAATAATAGGAATTTCTGCTTTTTTGCCTCTAAAAAAGTGGAATTTCTGTCTTTTCCCCCCAAAACAAAGGGAATTTCTGTCTTTTTTGCCCCAAAATAACGAAAATTTCTGACTTATTACAATGAAATAAGTGAAATTTCTGCAATTTTGCCCCAAAATAAGTGAAATTTCTGCAATTTTGCCCCAAAATAAGGGAAATTTCTGGAATTTTGCCGCAAAATAAGTGGAATTTCTGAGTTTTGCCCCAAAATAAGGAGAATTTCTGTCTTTTTCCCCAACATATAGGGAATTTCTGCCTTTTGCCCCACAATTAGGGGAATTTCTGCAATTTTGCTCCAAAATACGGGTAATTTCTGCTTTTTAGCCCAAAAATAAGTGGAATGTATACATTTTGCCACAAAAAAGGGAAATTTCTTCATTTTTACTCCAAAATAAAAGGAATTTCTGCTTTTTTGCCTCTAAAAAAGTGGAATTTCTGTCTTTTTCCCCCAAAACAAAGGGAATTTCTGTGTTTTTTGCCCCAAAATAACGAAAATTTCTGACTTATTACCCTGAAATAAGTGAAATTTATGCAATTTTGCACCAAAATAAGGGAAATTTCTGCCTTTTTGCCCCCAAATAAGGGGTATTTCAGCCTTTTTACCTCAAAATTAGAGAAATTTCTGCATTTTTGCCACAAAATATGGGAGATTTCTGCCTTTTTGCCCCAAAATAAAAAAAATTTCTGCAATTTTGTACCAAAATAAAAGAAATTTCTGCCTTTTTGCACCAAAATAAATAAATTCTGCTTTTTTTTCTGAAATAAGTGAAATTTCTGCAATTTTGCCCCAAAATAAGTGAAATTTCTGCAATTTTGCCCCAAAATAAGGGAAATTTCTGGAATTTTGCCCCAAAATAAGTGGAATTTCTGAGTTTTGCCCCAAAATAAGGAGAATTTCTGTCTTTTTGCCCCAACATATAGGCAATTTCTGCCTTTTTGCCCCACAATTAGGGGAATTTCTGCAATTTTGCTCCAAAATACGGGGAATTTCTGCCTATTTGCCCGAAAATAAGAAGAATGCATACCTTTTTGCCATAAAAAAGGGAAATTTCTTTATTTTTGCTCCAAAATAAGGGGAATTTCTGCAATTTTGATACAAAATACAAGGAATTTCTGCTTTTTAGCCCGAAAATAAGCGGAATGTATACCTTTTGCCACAAAAAAAGATAAATTTCTTCATTTTTGCTCCAATAATGAAGAATTTCTGCTTTTTTGCCTCTAAATAAGTGGAATTTCTGTCTTTTTCCCCCAAAACAAAGCGAATTTCTGTTTTTTGCCCCAAAGTAAGAAAAATTTCTGACTTATTACCCTGAAATAAGTGAAATTTCTGCAATTTTGCCTCAAAATAAGGGAAATTTCTGTCTTTTTTCCCCCAAATAAGGGAAATTTCAGCCTTTTTACCTCAAAATAAGAGGAATTTATGCATTTTTGCCCCAAAATATAGGGGATTTCTGCTTTTTGCCCCCAAATAAAAAAAATTTCTGCAATTTTGTACCAAAATAAAAGAAATTTCTGCCTTTTTGCACCAAAATAGGAAAATTTCTGCTTTTTTTCTGAAATAATTGAAATTTCTGCAATTTTGCCAAAATAAGTGAAATTTCTGCAATTTTGCCCCAAAATAAGTGAAATTTCTGGAATTTTGTCTCAAAATAAGTGGAATTTCTGAGTTTTGCCCCAAAATAAAAAGAATTTCTGTCTTTTTGCCCCAACATATAGCAAATTTCTGCCTTTTTGTCCCACAATTAGGGGAATTTCTGCAATTTTGCACCAAAATACGGGGAATTTCTGCTTTTTAGCCTGAAAATAAGAAGAATGCATACCTTTTGCCACAAAAAAAGGAAATTTCTTCATTTTTGCTCCAAAATAAGGGGAATTTCTGCTTTTTTGCTTCTAAATAAGTGGAATTTCTGACTTTTTCCCCCCCAAAAAAAGGAATTTCTGTCTTTTTTGCCCCAAATAAGGAAAATTTCTGACTTATTACCCTGAAATAAGTGAAATTTCTGCAATTTTGTCCCAGAATAAGGGAAATTTCTGCTTTTTGCCTCCAAATAAGGGGAATTTCTGCCTTTTTACCTCAAAATAAGGGGAATTTTTGCAATTTTACCACAAAATATTTGGAATCTCTGCATTTTTGCCCCAAAATGAGGAAAATTTCTGCCTTTTTACCATGAAATAAGTGAAATTTCTGCAATTTTGCCCCAAAATAAGTGAAATTTCGGCAATTTTGCCACAAAATAAGGGAAATTTCTGGAATTTTGCCCCAAAATAAGTGGAATTTCTGAGTTTTGCCCCAAAATAAGGAGAATTTCTGTCTGTTTGCCTTAACATATAGGGAATTTCTGCATTTTGCCCCACAATTAGGGGAATTTCTGCAATTTTGCTCCAAAATACGGGTAATTTCAGCTTTTTAGCCCAAAAATAAGTGGAATGTATACATTTGGCCACAAAAAAAGGAAATTTCTTCATTTTTACTCAAAATAAAAGGAATTTCTGCTTTTCTTGCCTCTAAAAATGTGGAATTTCTGTCTTTTTCCCCCAAAACAAAGGGAATTTCTGTGTTTTTTGCCCCAAAATAAGGAAAATTTCTGACTTATTACCCTGAAATAAGTGAAATTTATGCAATTTTGCCTCAAAATAAGTGAAATTTCTGCAATTTTGGCCCAAAATAAGGGAAATTTTTGGAATTTTGCCCCAAAGTAAGTGGAATTTCTGAGTTTTGCCCCAAAATAAGGAGATTTTCTGTTTTTTTGCTCTAACTTACAGGGAATTTCTGCCTTTTTGCCCCACAATTAGCGGAATTTTTGCAATTTTGCTCCAAAATACGGGTAATTTCTGCTTTTTAGCCTGAAAATAAGGGGAATGTATACCATTTGCCACAAAAAAAAATTTCTTCAATTTTACTCCAAAATAAAAGGAATTTCTGCTTTTTTGCCCCAAAATAAGAAAAATTTCTGACTGACTACTCTGAAATAAGTGAAATTTCTGCAATTTTGCCCCAAAATAAGAAAAATTTCTGCCTTTTTGCCTCCAAATAAGGGGAATTTCAGCCTTTTTACCTCAAAATAAGAGGAATTTCTGCATTTTTGCCCCAAAATATGGGAGATTTCTGCCTTTTTGCCCCAAAATAAGAAAAATTTCTGCAATTTTGTACCAAAATAAAAGAAATTTCCGCCTTTTTGCACCAAAATAAGAAAATTTCTGCTTTTTTTTCTGAAATAAGTGAAATTTCTGCAATTTTGCCCCAAAATAACAGAAATTTCAGCAATTTTGCTCCCAAATAAAGGAAATTTCTGGAATTTTGCCTTAAAATAAGTGGAATTTCTGAGTTTTGCCCCAAAATAAGGAGAATTTCTGTCTTTTTGCCACAACATATAGGTAATTTCTGCCTTTTCGCCCCACAATTAGGGGAATTTCTGCAATTTTGCTCCAAAATACGGGGAATTTCTGCCTTTTTGCCCGAAAATAAGAAGAATGCATACCGTTTTGCCATAAAAAGGGAAATTTCTTCATTTTTGCTCCAAAATAAGGGGAATTTCAGCTTTTTTGCCTCTAAATAAGTGGAATTTCTGTCTTTTTCCCCCAAAACAAAGGGAATTTCTGTTTTTTTGCTCCAAAATAAGGAAAATTTCTGACTTATTACCCTGAAATAAGTGAAATTTCTGCAATTTTGCCCCAAAATAAGTGAAATTTCTGAATTTTTGCCCCAAAATAAGGGAAATTTCTGGAATTTTGCCCCAAAATAAGTGGAATTTCTGAGTTTTGCCCCAAAATTAGGAGAATTTCTGTATTTTTGCCCCAACATATAGGCAATTTCTGCCTTTTTGCCCCACAATTAGGGGAATTTCTGCAATTTTGCTCCAAAATACGGGGAATTTCTGCTTTTTAGCCTGAAAATATGGGGAATGTATACTTTTTGCCACAAAAAAAAAAGAAATTTCTTCATTTTTCCTCCAAAATAAAATGAATTTTTGCTTTTTTGCCGCTAAAAAAGTGGAATTTCTGCCTTTTTCCCTCAAAACAAAAAGAATTTCTGTCTTTTTTGCCCCAAAATAAAGAAAATTTCTGACTTATTACACTGAAATAAGTGAAATTTCTGCAATTTTGCCTCAAAATAAGGGAAATTTCTGCCTTTTTGCCCCCAAATAATGGGAATTTCAGCCTTTTTACCTCAAAATAAGAGAAATTTCTTCATTTTTGCCCCAAAATATGGGAGATTTCTGCCTTTTTGCCCCAAAATAAGAAAAATTTCTGCAATTTTGTACCAAAATAAAAGAAATTTCCGCCTTTTTGCACCAAAATAAGAAAATTTCTGCTTTTTTTTCTGAAATAAGTGAAATTTCTGCAATTTTGCCCCAAAATAAGTGAAATTTCTGCAATTTTGCCCCAAAATAAGGGAAATTTCTGGAATTTTGCCCCAATATCAGTGGAATTTCTGAGTTTTGCCCCAATATAAGGAGAATTTGTTTCTTTTTGCCCCAACATATAGGCAATTTCTGCTTTTTTGCCCCACAATTAGGGGAATTTCTGCAATTTTGCTCCAAAATACTGGGAATTTCTGCCTTTTTGCCCGAAAATAAGAAGAATGCATACCTTTTTGCCATAAAAAAAGGAAATTTCTTCATTTTTGCT
This sequence comes from Micromys minutus, assembly GCF_963924665.1. Classification (NCBI taxonomy): domain Eukaryota; kingdom Metazoa; phylum Chordata; class Mammalia; order Rodentia; family Muridae; genus Micromys; species Micromys minutus. Next base: position 805,729 of record NW_027667958.1, read on the forward strand.
CCAAAATAAGAGGAATTTCTGCTTTTTTGCCTCTAAATAAGTGGAATTTCTATCTTTTTCACCCCAAAACAAAGGAAATTTCTGTCTTTTTGGCCACAAAATAAGGAAAATTTCTGACTTATTACCCTGAAATAAGTGAAATTTCTGCAATTTTGCCCCAAAATAAGTGAAATTTCTGCAATTTTGCCCCAAAATAAGGGAAATTTCTGGAATTTTGCCCCAAAATAAGTGGAATTTCTGAGTTTAGCCCCAAAATAAAAAGAATTTCTGTCTTTTTGCCCTAACATATCGGAAATTTCTGCCTTTTTGCCCCACAATTAGGGGAATTTCTGCAATTTTACTCCAAAATATGGGGAATTTCTGCTTTTTAGCCTGAAAATAAGGGGAATGTATATCTTTTGCCACAAAAAAAAAGAAATTTCTTCATTTTTACTCCAAAATAAAATGAATTTCTGCTTTTTTGCCGCTAAAAAAGTGGAATTTCTGTCTTTTTCCCCCAAAACAAAGGGAATTTCTGTCTTTTTTGCCCCAAAATAAGGAAAATTTCTGACTTATTACACTGAAATAAGTGAAATTTCTGCAATTTTGCCTCAAAATAAAAGAAATTTCTGCCTTTTTCCCCCAAATAAGGGAAATTTCTACCTTTTTACCTCAAAATAAGAGGAATTTCTGCATTTTTTCCCCAAAATATGGGAGATTTGTGCCTTTTTGCCCAAAAAAAAAGAAAAATTTCTGCAATTTAGTACCAAAATAGAAATTTCTGCCTTTTTGCACCAAAATAGGAAAATTTCTGAATTTTTTTTCTGAAATAAGTGAAATTTCTGCAATTTTGCCCCAAAATAAGTGAAATTTCTGCAATTTTGCCCCAAAATAAGGGAAATTTCTGTTTTTTACCCCCAAATAAGGGGAATTTCTGCCTTTTTACCTTAAAATAAGGGGAATTTCTGCATTTTTGCCACAAAATATTTGGAATTTATGCAATTTTGCCCCAAAATAAGTGAAATTACTGCAATTTTGCCCCAAAATAAGTGAAATTTCTGCAATTTTGCCCCAAAATAAGGGAAATTTCTAGAATTTTGCCGCAAAATAAGTGGAATTTCTGAATTTTGCCCCAAAATAAGGAGAATTTCTGTCTTTTTGCCCTAACATATAGGGAATTTCTGCCTCTTTGCCCCACAATTAGGGGATTTTCTGCAATTTTGCTCCAAAATACGGGTAATTTCTGCTTTTTAGCCCAAAAATAAGTGGAATGTATACCTTTTGCCACAAAAAAAAGAAATTTCTTCATTTTTACTCCAAAATAAAAGGAATTTCTGCTTTTTTGCCTCTAAAAAAGTGGAATTTCTGTCTTTTTCCCCCAAAACAAAGGGAATTTCTGTGTTTTTTGCCCCAAAATAACGAAAATTTCTGACTTATTACCCTGAAATAAGTGAAATTTCTGCAATTTTCCTCAAAATAAGGGAAATTTCTGCCTTTTTGCCCCCAAATAAAGGAAATTTCAGCCTTTTTACCTCAAAATAAGAGGAATATCTTCATTTTTGCCCCAAAATATGGGAGATTTCTGCCTTTTTGCCCCAAAATAAGAAAAATTTCTGCAATTTTGTATTAAAATAAAAGATAATTCTGCCTTTTTGCACCAAAATACGAAAATTTCTGAATTTTTTTGTGAAATAAGTTAAATTTCTGCAATTTTGCACCAAAATAAGTGAAATTTCTGCAATTTTGCCCCAAAATAAGGGAAATTTCTGGAATTTTGACCAAAAAAGTGTTGAATTTCTGAGTTTTTGCCCCAAAATAAGTGAAATTTCTTTTTTTTTCCCCCAAATAAGGGGAATTTCTGCCTTTTTACCTCAAAATAAAGGGAATTTCTTCATTTTTGCCACAAAATATTTGGAATTTCTGCATTTTTGCATCAAAATAAGGATAATTTCTGCCTTTTTACCATGAAATAAGTGAAATTTCTGCAATTATGCCCCAAAATAAGTGAAATTTCTGCAATTTTGCCCCAAAATAAGAGAAATTTCTGGAATTTTGCCCCAAATAAATAGAATTTCTGAGTTTTGCCCCAAAAATAAAGAGAATTTCTGTCTTTTTGCCCTAACATATAGGGAATTTCTGCCATTTTGCCTTACAATTAGGGGAATTTCTGCAATTTTGCTCTAAAATACGGGTAATTTCTGCTTTTTAGCCCAAAAATAAGTGGAATGCATACCTTTTGCCACAAAAAAGGGAAATTTCTTCATTTTTACTCCAAAATAAAAGGAATTTCAGCTTTTTTGCCTCTAAAAAAGTGAAATATCTGTATTTTTCTCCCAAAACAAAGGGAATTTCTGTCTTTTTTGCCCCAAAATAGAGAAAATTTCTGACTTATTACCCTGAAATAAGTTAAATTTCTGCAATTTTGCCTCAAAATAAGGGAAATTTCTGCCTTTTTGCCCCCAAATAAAAGGAATTTCATCCTTTTACCTCAAAATAAGAGGAATTTCTGCATTTTTCCCCTAAATATGGGAGATTTCTGACTTTTTGCCCCAAAATAAGAAAAATTTCTGCAATTTTGTACCAAAATAAAAGAAATTTCTGCCTTTTTGCACCAAAATAGAAAAATTTCTGAATTTTTTTCTGAAATAAGTTAAATTTCTGCAATTTTGCCCCAAAATAAGTGAAATTTCTGCAATTTTGCCCTAAAATAAGGGAAATTTCTGGAATTTTGCACCAAAATAAGTGGAATTTCTGAGATTTGCCCCAAAATAAGGAGAATTTCTGTCTTTTTGCCCCAACATATAGGGAATTTCTGCCTTTTTGCCCCACAATTAGGGGAATTTCTGCAATTTTGCTCCAAAATACGGGGAATTTCTGCCTTTTTGCCCGAAAATAAGAAGAATGCATAACCTTTTGCCATAAAAAATAGAAATTTCTTCAGTTTTGCTCCAAAATAAGGGGAATTTCTGCTTTTTTGCCTCTAAATAAGTGGTATTTCTGTTTTTATCCCCCAAAACAAAGGAAATTTCTGTCTTTTTTGCCCCAAAATAAGGAAAATTTCTGACTTATTAGCCTGAAATAAGTGAAATTTCTGCAATTTTGCCCCAAAATAAGGGAAATTTCTGCCTTTTTGACCCCAAATAAGGGGAATTTCAGCCTTTTTACCTCAAAATAAGAGAAATTTCTGCATTTTTGCCCCAAAATATGGGAGATTTCTGCCTTTTTGCCCCAAAATAAGAAAAATTTCTGCAATTTTGTACCAAAATAAAAGAAATTTCTGCCTTTTTGCACCAAAATAAGAAAATTCCTGCTTTTTTTTTCTGAAATAAGTGAAATTTCTGCAATTTTGCCCCAAAATAAGTGAAATTTCTGCAATTTTGCCCCAAAATACGGGAAATTTCTGCAATTTTGCCCCAATATCAGTGGAATTTCTGAGTTTTGACCCAAAATAAGGAGAATTTGTTTCTTTTTGCCCCAACATATAGGGAATTTCTGCCTTTTTGCCCCACAATTAGGGGAATTTCTGCAATTTTGCTCCAAAATAAGAGGAATTTCTGCTTTTTTGCCTCTAAATAAGTGGAATTTCTGTCTTTTTCCCCCAAAACAAAGGGAATTTCTGTCTTTTTGGCCCCAAAATAAGGAAAATTTCTGACTTATTACCCTGAAATAAGTGAAATTTCTGCAATTTTGCCCCAAAATAAGTGAAATTTGTGCAATTTTGCCCCAAAATAAAGGAAATTTCTGGAATTTTGCCCCAAAATAAGTAGAATTTCTGAGTTTTGCCCCAAAATAAGGAGAATTTCTTTCTTTTTGCCCTAACATATAGGGAATTTCTGCCTCTTTGCCCTACAATTAGGGGAATTTCTGCAATATTGCTCCAAAATACGGGTAATTTCTGCCTTTTTGCCCGAAAATAAGTGGAATGCATACCTTTTTGCCATAAAAAAGGGAAATTTCTTCATTTTTACTCCAAAATAAAAGGAATTTCTGCTTTTTTGCCTCTAAAAAAGTGGAATTTCTGTCTTTTTCTCCCAAAACAAAGGGAATTTCTGTCTTTTTTGCCCCAAAATAAAGAAAATTTCTGACTTATTACCCTGAAATAAGTGAAATTTCTGCAATTTTGCCTCAAAATAAGGGAAATTTCTGCCTTTTTGCCCCCAAATAAGGGAAATTTCAGCCTTATTACCTCAAAATAAGAGGAATTTCTGCAATTTTGCCTCAAAATATGGGGGATTTCTGCCTTTTTGCCCCAAAATAAGAAAAATTTCTCCAATTTTGTACCAAAATAAAAGAAATTTCTGCCTTTTTGAACCAAAATAGAAAAATTTCTGAATTTTTTTCTGAAATAAGTTAAATTTCTGCAATTTTGCCCCAAAATAAGTGAAATTTCTGCAATTTTGCCCTAAAATAAGGGAAATTTCTGGAATTTTGCACCAAAATAAGTGGAATTTCTGAGTTTTGCCCCAAAATACGGAGAATTTCTGTCTTTTTGCCCCAACATATAGGGAATTTCCCCCTTCTTGCCCCACAATTAGAAAAATTTCTGCAATTTTGCTCCAAAATACGGGGAATTTCTGCCTTTTTGCCCGAAAATAAGAAGAATGCATACCTTTTTGCAATAAAAAATAGAAATTTCTTTGGTTTTGCTACAAAATAAGGGGAATTTCTGCTTTTTTGCCTCTAAATAAGTGGTATTTCTGTCTTTATCCCCAAAACAAAGGAAATTTCTGTCTTTTTTGCCCCAAAATAAGGAAAATTTCTGACTTATTAGCCTGAAATAAGTGAAATTTCTGCAATTTTGCCCCAAAATAAGGGAAATTTCTGCCTTTTTGCCCCCAAATAAGGGGAATTTCAGCCTTTTTACCTCAAAATAAGAGAAATTTCTGCATTTTTGCCCCAAAATATGGGAGATTTCTGCCTTTTTGCCCCAAAATAAAAAAAATTTCTGCAATTTTGTACCAATTTAAAAGAAATTTCCGCCTTTTTGCACCAAAATAAGAAAATTTCTGCTTTTTTTTCTGAAATAAGTGAAATTTCTGCAATTTTGCCCAAAAATAAGTGAAATTTCTGCAATTTTGCCCCAAAATAAGGGAAATTTCTGGAATTTTGCCCCAATATCAGTAGAATTTCTGAGTTTTGACCCAAAATAAGGAGAATTTGTTTCTTTTTGCCCCAACATATAGGGAATTTCTCCCTTCTTGCCCTACAATTAGGGGAATTTCTGCAATTTTGCTCCAAAATACGGGTAATTTCTGCTTTTTAGCCCAAAAATAAGTGGAATGTATACCTTTTGCCACAAAAAAGGGAAATTTCTTCATTTTTACTCCAAAATAAAAGGAATTTCTGCTTTTTTTGCCTCTAAAAAAGTGGAATTTCTGTTTTTTTCCCCCAAAACAAAGGAAATTTCTGTCTCTTTTGCCCCAAAATAACGAAAATTTCTGACTTATTATCCTGAAATAAGTGAAATTTCTGCAATTTTGCCTCAAAATAAGGGAAATTTCTTCCTTTTTGCCCCCAAATAAGGGAAATTTCAGACTTTTTACCTCAAAATAAGAGGAATTTCTGCATTTTTGCCCCAAAATATGAAGATTTCTGCCTTTTTGCCCCAAAATAAGAAAAATTTCTGCAATTTGTACCAAAATAAAAGAAATTTCTGCCTTTTTGCACCAAAATAAATAAATTCTGCTTATTTTTCTGAAATAAGTGAAATTTCTGCAATTTTGCCCCAAAATAAGTAAAATTTCTGCAATTTTGCCCCAAAATAAGGGAAATTTCTGGAATTTTGCCCCCAAAATAAGTGGAATTTCTGAGTTTTACCCCAAAATAAGGAGAATTTCTGTCTTTTTGCCCCCAACATATTGGGAATTTCTGTTTTTTTGCCCCACAATTAGGGGAATTTCTGCAATTTTGCTTCAAAATACGGGGAATTTCTGCCTTTTTGCCCGAAAATAAGAAGAATGCATACCTTTTTGCCATAAAAAAGGGAAATTTCTTCATTTTTGCTCCAAAATAAGGGGAATTTCTGCATTTTTGCCTCTAAATAAGTGGAATTTCTGTCTTTTTCCCCCAAAACAAAGGGAATTTCTGTCCTTTTGGCCCCAAAATAAGGAAAATTTCTGACTTATTACCCTGAAATAAGTGAAATTTCTGCAATTTTGCCCCAAAATAAGGGAAATTTCTGCCTTTTTGCCCCCAAATAAGGGAAATTTCAGCTTTTTTACCTCAAAATAAGGGGAATTTCGGCATTTTTGCCACAAAATATTAGGAAATTTTTCCTTTTTGCCCCAAAATAAGAAAAATTTCTGCCTTTTATCCCTGAAATAAGTGAAATTTCTGCAATTTTACCCCAAAATAAGTGAAATTTCTGCAATTTTGCTTTAAAATAAGAAAAATTTCTAGAATTTTGCCCCAAAATAAGTGGAATTTCTGAGTTTTGCCCCAAAATAAGGAGAATTTCTGTCTTTTTGCCCCAACATATAGGGAATTTCTGCCTTTTTGCCCTAAAATTAGGGGAATTTTTGCAATTTTGCTCGAAAATACGGGGAATTTCTGCCTTTTTGCCCGAAAATAAGAAGAATGCATACCTTTTTGCCATAAAAAAGGGAAATTTCTACATTTTTACTCCAAAACAAAAGTTATTTCTGCTTTTTTGCCTCTAAAAAAGTGGAATTTCTGTCTTTTCCCCCCAAAACAAAGGTAATTTCTGTTTTTTTTTGCCCCAAAATAACGAAAATTTCTGACTTATTACTCTGAAATTAGTGAAATTTCTGCAATTTTGCCCCAAAATAAGAGAAATTCTTCTTTTTTGCCCCCAAATAAGGGGAATTTCAGCCTTTTTACCTCAAAATAAGAAAAGTTTCTGCATTTTTGCCCCAAAATATGAGAAATTTATGCCTTTTTGCCCCAAAATTAGGGGAGTTTCTGCAATTTTGCTTCAAAATACAGGGAATTTCTGCCTCTTTTTCCGAAAATAAGGGGAACTTCTGCCGATTTGCCCCAAATAATAGGAATTTCTGCATTTTTGCCCCAATATTAGGGGAATTTCTGCAATTTTGCTCCAAAATACGGGAAATTTCTGCTTTTTTGCCAAAAATTAAGGGGATTTTCTGCCTTTTTGCCCCCAAACAAGGGACATTTCTGCAATTTTATCCCAAAATAAGGGGAATTTCTGCCTTTTTGCCCCCAAATAAGGGGAATTTCTACCTTTTTGCCCTGAAATATGTGAAATGTCTGCAATTTTACCACAAAATAAGGTGAATTTCTGCCTTTTGCCCCAAAATAATGGGAATTTCTGCATTTTGCCCTAAAATAAGAAAAGTTTTTGCTTTTTTTCTCTGAAATAAGTGAAATTTCTGCAATTTTGCCTCAAAATAAGGGAAATTTCTGCTTTTTTGCCCCCAAATAAGGGGAATTTCAGCCTTTTTACCTCAAAATAAGAGGAATTTCTGCATTTTTGCCCCAAAATATGGGAGATTTCTGCCTTTTTGCCCCAAAATAAGAAAAATTTCTGCAATTTTGTAACAAAATAAAAGAAATTTCTGCCTTTTTGCACCAAAATAAGAAAATTCTGCTTTTTTTCTGAAATAAGTGAAATTTATGTAATTTTGCCTGAAAATAAGTGAAATTTCTAAATTTTGCCCCAAAATAAGGGAAATTTCTGGAATTTTGCCCCAAAATAAGTGGAATTTCTGAGTTTTGCCCCAAAATAAGGAGAATTTCTGTCTTTTTGCCCCAACATATAGGGAATTTCTGCCTTTTTGCCCCACAATTAGGGGAATATCTGCAAGTTTGCTCCAAAATACGGGGAATTTCTGCCTTTTTGCCCGAAAATAAAGGGAATGTATAACTTTTGCCACAAAAAAAAGAAATTTCTTCATTTTTACTCTAAAATAAAAGGAATTTCTGCTTTTTTGCCTCTAAAAAAGTGGAATTACTGTCTTTTTCCCCGAGAACATAGGGAATTTCTGTCTTTTTTGCCCCAAAATAAGGAAAATTTCTGACTTATTACCCTGAAAAAAGTGAATTTTCTGCAATTTTGCCCCAAAATAAGTGAAATTTCTGCAATTTTGCCCCAAAATAAGGGAAATTTCTGCAATTTTGCCCCAAAATAAGTGGAATTTCTGAGTTTTTCACCAAAATAAGGAGAATTTCTGTATTTTGCCCCAACATATAGGGAATTTCTGCCTTTTTGCCCCACAATTAGGGGAATTTCTGCAATTTTGCTCTAAAATAGGGGGAATTTCTGCCTTTTTGCCCGAAAATAAGAAGAATGCATACCTTTTTGCCATAAAAAAGGGAAATTTCTTCATTTTTGCTCCAAAATAAGGGGAATTTCTGCATTTTTGCCTCTAAATAAGTGGAATTTCTGTCTTTTTCCCCCAAAACAAAGGGAATTTCTGTCCTTTTGGCCCCAAAATAAGGAAAATTTCTGACTTATTACCCTGAAATAAGTGAAATTTCTGCAATTTTGCCCCAAAATAAGGGAAATTTCTGCCTTTTTGCCCCCAAATAAGGGAAATTTCAGCTTTTTTACCTCAAAATAAGGGGAATTTCGGCATTTTTGCCACAAAATATTAGGAAATTTTTCCTTTTTGCCCCAAAATAAGAAAAATTTCTGCCTTTTATCCCTGAAATAAGTGAAATTTCTGCAATTTTACCCCAAAATAAGTGAAATTTCTGCAATTTTGCTTTAAAATAAGAAAAATTTCTAGAATTTTGCCCCAAAATAAGTGGAATTTCTGAGTTTTGCCCCAAAATAAGGAGAATTTCTGTCTTTTTGCCCCAACATATAGGGAATTTCTGCCTTTTTGCCCTAAAATTAGGGGAATTTTTGCAATTTTGCTCGAAAATACGGGGAATTTCTGCCTTTTTGCCCGAAAATAAGAAGAATGCATACCTTTTTGCCATAAAAAAGGGAAATTTCTACATTTTTACTCCAAAACAAAAGTTATTTCTGCTTTTTTGCCTCTAAAAAAGTGGAATTTCTGTCTTTTCCCCCCAAAACAAAGGTAATTTCTGTTTTTTTTTGCCCCAAAATAACGAAAATTTCTGACTTATTACTCTGAAATTAGTGAAATTTCTGCAATTTTGCCCCAAAATAAGAGAAATTCTTCTTTTTTGCCCCCAAATAAGGGGAATTTCAGCCTTTTTACCTCAAAATAAGAAAAGTTTCTGCATTTTTGCCCCAAAATATGAGAAATTTATGCCTTTTTGCCCCAAAATTAGGGGAGTTTCTGCAATTTTGCTTCAAAATACAGGGAATTTCTGCCTCTTTTTCCGAAAATAAGGGGAACTTCTGCCGATTTGCCCCAAATAATAGGAATTTCTGCATTTTTGCCCCAATATTAGGGGAATTTCTGCAATTTTGCTCCAAAATACGGGAAATTTCTGCTTTTTTGCCAAAAATTAAGGGGATTTTCTGCCTTTTTGCCCCCAAACAAGGGACATTTCTGCAATTTTATCCCAAAATAAGGGGAATTTCTGCCTTTTTGCCCCCAAATAAGGGGAATTTCTACCTTTTTGCCCTGAAATATGTGAAATGTCTGCAATTTTACCACAAAATAAGGTGAATTTCTGCCTTTTGCCCCAAAATAATGGGAATTTCTGCATTTTGCCCTAAAATAAGAAAAGTTTTTGCTTTTTTTCTCTGAAATAAGTGAAATTTCTGCAATTTTGCCTCAAAATAAGGGAAATTTCTGCTTTTTTGCCCCCAAATAAGGGGAATTTCAGCCTTTTTACCTCAAAATAAGAGGAATTTCTGCATTTTTGCCCCAAAATATGGGAGATTTCTGCCTTTTTGCCCCAAAATAAGAAAAATTTCTGCAATTTTGTAACAAAATAAAAGAAATTTCTGCCTTTTTGCACCAAAATAAGAAAATTCTGCTTTTTTTCTGAAATAAGTGAAATTTATGTAATTTTGCCTGAAAATAAGTGAAATTTCTAAATTTTGCCCCAAAATAAGGGAAATTTCTGGAATTTTGCCCCAAAATAAGTGGAATTTCTGAGTTTTGCCCCAAAATAAGGAGAATTTCTGTCTTTTTGCCCCAACATATAGGGAATTTCTGCCTTTTTGCCCCACAATTAGGGGAATATCTGCAAGTTTGCTCCAAAATACGGGGAATTTCTGCCTTTTTGCCCGAAAATAAAGGGAATGTATAACTTTTGCCACAAAAAAAAGAAATTTCTTCATTTTTACTCTAAAATAAAAGGAATTTCTGCTTTTTTGCCTCTAAAAAAGTGGAATTACTGTCTTTTTCCCCGAGAACATAGGGAATTTCTGTCTTTTTTGCCCCAAAATAAGGAAAATTTCTGACTTATTACCCTGAAAAAAGTGAATTTTCTGCAATTTTGCCCCAAAATAAGTGAAATTTCTGCAATTTTGCCCCAAAATAAGGGAAATTTCTGCAATTTTGCCCCAAAATAAGTGGAATTTCTGAGTTTTTCACCAAAATAAGGAGAATTTCTGTATTTTGCCCCAACATATAGGGAATTTCTGCCTTTTTGCCCCACAATTAGGGGAATTTCTGCAATTTTGCTCTAAAATAGGGGGAATTTCTGCCTTTTTGCCCGAAAATAAGAAGAATGCATACCTTTTTGCCATAAAAAAGGGAAATTTCTTCATTTTTGCTCCAAAATAAGGGGAATTTCTGCATTTTTGCCTCTAAATAAGTGGAATTTCTGTCTTTTTCCCCCAAAACAAAGGGAATTTCTGTCCTTTTGGCCCCAAAATAAGGAAAATTTCTGACTTATTACCCTGAAATAAGTGAAATTTCTGCAATTTTGCCCCAAAATAAGGGAAATTTCTGCCTTTTTGCCCCCAAATAAGGGAAATTTCAGCTTTTTTACCTCAAAATAAGGGGAATTTCGGCATTTTTGCCACAAAATATTAGGAAATTTTTCCTTTTTGCCCCAAAATAAGAAAAATTTCTGCCTTTTATCCCTGAAATAAGTGAAATTTCTGCAATTTTACCCCAAAATAAGTGAAATTTCTGCAATTTTGCTTTAAAATAAGAAAAATTTCTAGAATTTTGCCCCAAAATAAGTGGAATTTCTGAGTTTTGCCCCAAAATAAGGAGAATTTCTGTCTTTTTGCCCCAACATATAGGGAATTTCTGCCTTTTTGCCCTAAAATTAGGGGAATTTTTGCAATTTTGCTCGAAAATACGGGGAATTTCTGCCTTTTTGCCCGAAAATAAGAAGAATGCATACCTTTTTGCCATAAAAAAGGGAAATTTCTACATTTTTACTCCAAAACAAAAGTTATTTCTGCTTTTTTGCCTCTAAAAAAGTGGAATTTCTGTCTTTTCCCCCCAAAACAAAGGTAATTTCTGTTTTTTTTTGCCCCAAAATAACGAAAATTTCTGACTTATTACTCTGAAATTAGTGAAATTTCTGCAATTTTGCCCCAAAATAAGAGAAATTCTTCTTTTTTGCCCCCAAATAAGGGGAATTTCAGCCTTTTTACCTCAAAATAAGAAAAGTTTCTGCATTTTTGCCCCAAAATATGAGAAATTTATGCCTTTTTGCCCCAAAATTAGGGGAGTTTCTGCAATTTTGCTTCAAAATACAGGGAATTTCTGCCTCTTTTTCCGAAAATAAGGGGAACTTCTGCCGATTTGCCCCAAATAATAGGAATTTCTGCATTTTTGCCCCAATATTAGGGGAATTTCTGCAATTTTGCTCCAAAATACGGGAAATTTCTGCTTTTTTGCCAAAAATTAAGGGGATTTTCTGCCTTTTTGCCCCCAAACAAGGGACATTTCTGCAATTTTATCCCAAAATAAGGGGAATTTCTGCCTTTTTGCCCCCAAATAAGGGGAATTTCTACCTTTTTGCCCTGAAATATGTGAAATGTCTGCAATTTTACCACAAAATAAGGTGAATTTCTGCCTTTTGCCCCAAAATAATGGGAATTTCTGCATTTTGCCCTAAAATAAGAAAAGTTTTTGCTTTTTTTCTCTGAAATAAGTGAAATTTCTGCAATTTTGCCTCAAAATAAGGGAAATTTCTGCTTTTTTGCCCCCAAATAAGGGGAATTTCAGCCTTTTTACCTCAAAATAAGAGGAATTTCTGCATTTTTGCCCCAAAATATGGGAGATTTCTGCCTTTTTGCCCCAAAATAAGAAAAATTTCTGCAATTTTGTAACAAAATAAAAGAAATTTCTGCCTTTTTGCACCAAAATAAGAAAATTCTGCTTTTTTTCTGAAATAAGTGAAATTTATGTAATTTTGCCTGAAAATAAGTGAAATTTCTAAATTTTGCCCCAAAATAAGGGAAATTTCTGGAATTTTGCCCCAAAATAAGTGGAATTTCTGAGTTTTGCCCCAAAATAAGGAGAATTTCTGTCTTTTTGCCCCAACATATAGGGAATTTCTGCCTTTTTGCCCCACAATTAGGGGAATATCTGCAAGTTTGCTCCAAAATACGGGGAATTTCTGCCTTTTTGCCCGAAAATAAAGGGAATGTATAACTTTTGCCACAAAAAAAAGAAATTTCTTCATTTTTACTCTAAAATAAAAGGAATTTCTGCTTTTTTGCCTCTAAAAAAGTGGAATTACTGTCTTTTTCCCCGAGAACATAGGGAATTTCTGTCTTTTTTGCCCCAAAATAAGGAAAATTTCTGACTTATTACCCTGAAAAAAGTGAATTTTCTGCAATTTTGCCCCAAAATAAGTGAAATTTCTGCAATTTTGCCCCAAAATAAGGGAAATTTCTGCAATTTTGCCCCAAAATAAGTGGAATTTCTGAGTTATTCACCAAAATAAGGAGAATTTCTGTATTTTGCCCCAACATATAGGGAATTTCTGCCTTTTTGCCCCACAATTAGGGGAATTTCTGCAATTTTGCTCTAAAATAGGGGGAATTTCTGCCTTTTTGCCCGAAAATAAGAAGAATGCATAACTTTTTGCCATAAAAAAGGGAAATTTCTTCATTTTTGCTCCAAAATAAGGGGAATTTCTGCATTTTTGCCTCTAAATAAGTGGAATTTCTGTCTTTTTCCCTGAAAACAAAGGGAATTTCTGTCTTTTTTGCCCCAAAGTAAGAAAAATTTCTGACTTAGTACCCTGAAATAAGTGAAATTTCTGCAATTTTTCCCCAAAATATGGGAAATTTCTGCCTTTTTGCCCCCAAATAAGGGGAATTTCAGCCTTTTTACCTCAAAATAAGGGGAATTTCTGCATTTTTGCCTCAAAATATGAAATGTTTCTGCCTTTTTGCCCCAAAATAAGAAAATTTCTGCTTTTTTTCCCTGTAATAAGTGAAATTTCTGCAATTTTGCCCCAAAATAAGTGAAATTTCTGCAATTTTGGCCAAAAATAAGGGAAATTTCTGAAATTTTGTTCCAAAATAAGTGGAATTTCTGAGTTTTGCCCCAAAATAAGGAGAATTTCTGTCTTTTTGCCCCAACATATAGGGAATTTCTGATATTTTGCAATAAAATAGGGGGAATTTCTGCCTTTTTGCCTGAAAATAAGAAGAATGCATACCTTTTTGCCATAAAAAAGGGAAATTCCTTCATTTTTGCTCGAAAATAAGGGGAATTTCTGCATTTTTGCCTCTAAATAAGTGGAATTTCTGTCTTTTTCCCTGAAAACAAAGGGAATTTCTGTCTTTTTTGCCCCAAAGTAAGAAAAATTTCTGACTTAGTACCCTGAAATAAGTGAAATTTCTGCAATTTTGCCCCAAAATATGGGAAATTTCTGCCTTTTTGCCCCCAAATAAGGGGAATTTCAGCCTTTTTACCTCAAAATAAGGGGAATTTCAGCCTTTTTACCTCAAAATAAGGGGAATTTCTGCTTTTTTGCCTCTAAATAAATGGAATTTCTGTCTTTTTCCACCCATACAAATGGAATTTCTGTATTTTTTGCCCCAAAATAAGGAAAATTTCTGAATTATTACCCTTAAATAAGTGAAATTTCTGCAATTTTGCCCCAGTATAAGAGAAATTTCTACATTTTTGCCCCCAAATAACGGGAATTTCAGCCTTTTTACTTCAAAATAAGAGGAATTTCTGCATTTTTGCCTCAAAATATTAGGAATTTCTGCCTTTTTGCCCCTAAAAACGGAAAATTTCGGCCTTTTTTCCCTGAAAAAAGTGAAATTTCTGCAATTTTGCCCCAAAATAATTGAAATTTCTGCAATTTTGCCCCAAAATAAGGGGAATTTTGGGAATTTTGCCCCAAAATAAATGGAATTTCTGAATTTTGCCCCCAAATGAGGAGAATTTCTGTCGTTTTGCCCTAACATATAGGGAATTTCTGCCTTTTTGCCCCACAATTAGGGGAATTTCTGCAATTTTGCTCCAAAATATGGGGAATTTCTGCTTTTTTGCCTCTAAATAAGTGGAATTTCTGTCTTTTTCCCCCAAAACAAAGGGAATTTCTGCCTTTTTGCCCGAAAATAAGAAGAATGCATAACTTTTTGCCATAAAAAAGGGAAATTTCTTCATTTTTGCTCCAAAATAAGAGAAATTTCTGCTTTTTTGCCTCTAAATAAGTGGAATTTCTGTCTTTTTCCCTGAAAACAAAGGGAATTTCTGTCTTTTTTGACCCAAAGTAAGAAAAACTTCTGACTTATTTCCCTGAAATAAGTGAAATTTCTGCAATTTTCCCCAAAATAAGAAAAATTTCTGCCTTTTTGCAACCAAATAAGGGGAATTTTAGCCTTTTTACCTCAAAATAAGGAAATTTTCTGCAATTTTGCCCCAAAATATGAGAAATTTCTGCTTTTTTGCTTCAAAATAAGAATAATTTCTGCAATTTTGTACCAAAATAAAAGAAATTTTTGCCTTTTTGCCCCAAAATAAGAAAATTTCTGCTTTTTTTTGAAATAAGTGAAATTTCTGTAATTTTGCCCCAAAATAAGTGAAATTTCTGAGTTTTGCTTTAAAATAAGGAGAATTTCTGTCTTTTTGCCCCAACATATAGGGACTTTCTGACTTTTTGCCCCACAATTAGGGGAATTTCTGCAATTTTGCTCTAAAATAGGGGGAATTTCTGACTTTTTGCCCGAAAATAAGAAGAATGCATACCTTTTTGCCATAAAAAAGGGAAATTTCTTCATTTTTGCTCCAAAATAAGGGGAATTTCTGCTTTTTTGCCTCTAAATAAGTGGAATTTCTGTCTTTTTCCCTGAAAACAAAGGGAATTTCTGTCTTTTTTGCCCCAAAGTAAGAAAAATTTCTGACTTAGTACCCTGAAATAAGTGAAATTTCTGCAATTTTGCCCCAAAATATGGGAAATTTCTGCCTTTTTGCCCCCAAATAAGGAGAATTTCAGCCTTTTTAACTCAAAATAAGGGGAATTTCTGCATTTTTGCCTCAAAATATGGTAAATTTCTGCCTTTTTGCCCCAAAATAAGAAAATTTCTGCTTTTTGTCCCTGAAATAAGTGAAATTTCTGCAATTTTGCCCCAAAATAAGTGAAATTTCTGCAATTTTGCCCCAGTATAAGAGAAATTTCTGCATTTTTGCCCCCAAATAAGGGGAATTTCAGCCTTTTTACCTCAAAATAAGGGAAATTTCTGCATTTTTGCCACAAAATATTAGGAATTTCTGCCTTTTTGCCCCCAAAAACGGAAAATTTCGGTCTTTTTTCCCGGAAAAAAGTGAAATTTCTGCAATTTTGCCCCAAAATAATTGAAATTTCTGCAATTTTGCCCCAAAATAAGGGAAATTTTGGGAATTTTGCACCAAAAGAAATGGAATTTCTGAATTTTGCCCCAAAATAAGGAGAATTTCTGTCGTTTTGCCCTAACATATAGGGAATTTCTGCCTTTTTGCCCCAAAATTAGGGGAATTTCTGCAATTTTGCTCCAAAAAACGGGGAATTTCTGCCTTTTTGCCCGAAAACAAGAAGAATGCATACCTTTTTGCCATAAAAAAGGGAAATTTCTTCATTTTTGCTCCAAAATAAAATGAATTTCTGCTTTTTTGCCTCTTAATAAGTGGAATTTCTGTCTTTTTCCCCCAAAACAAAGGGAATTTCTGTCTTTTTTGCCCCAAAATAAGGAAAATTTCTGACTTATTACCCTGAAATAAGTGAAATTTCTGCAATTTTGCCCCAAAATAAGGGAAATTTCTGCCTTTTTGCAACCAAATAAGGGGAATTTTAGCCTTTTTACCTCAAAATAAGGGGATTTTCTGCATTTTTGCCCCAAAATATGAGAAATTTCTGCCTTTTTGCCCCAAAATAAGAAAATTTTCTGCAATTTTGTACCAAAATAAAAGAAATTTCTGCCTTTTTGCCCCAAAATAAGAAAATTTCTGCTTTTTTTTCCTGAAATAAGTGAAATTTCTGCAATTTTGCCCCAAAATAAATGAAATTTCTGAGTTTTGCTCTAAAATAAGGAGAATTTCTGTCTTTTCCCCCAACATATAGGGAATTTCTGCCTTTTTGCCCCACAATAAGGGGAATTTCTGCAATTTTGCTCTAAAATATGGGGAATTTCTGCCTTTTTGCCCGAAAATAAGAAGAATGCATACCTTTTTGCCATAAAAAAAGGAAATTTCTTCATTTTTGCTCCAAAATAAGGGGAATTTCTGCATTTTTGCCTCTAAAAAGTGGAATTTCTGTCTTTTTCCACCACAACAAAGGGAATTTCTGTCTTTTTTGCCCCAAAGTAAGGAAAATTTCTGACTTATTACCCTGAAATAAGTGAAATTTCTGCATTTTTGCCTCAAAATATGGGAAATTTCTGCCTTTTTGCCCAAAATAAGAAAAATTTCTGCAATTTTGTACCAAAATAAAAGAAATTTCTGTCTTTTTCCCCTGAAATAAGTGAAATTTCTGCAATTTTGCCCCTAAATAAGTGAAATTTCTGCAATTTTGCCCCAAAATAAGGGAAATTTTTGGAATTTTGCCCCAAAATAAGTGGAATTTCTGAGTTTTGCCCCAAAATATGGAGAATTTCTATCTTTTTGCCCCAACATATAGGGAATTTCTGTTTTTTTGCCCCACAATTAGGGGAATTTCTGCCTTTTTGCCCGAAAATAAGAAAAATGCATACCTTTTTGCCATAAAAAAGAGAAATTTCTTCATTTTTGCTCCAAAATAATGGGAATTTCTGCTTTTTTGCCTCTAAATAAGTGGAATTTCTGTCTTTTACCCCCAAAACAAAGAGAATTTCTGTCTTTTTTTGCCCCAAAATAAAGAAAATTTCTGACTTATTACCCTGAAATAAGTGAAATTTCTGCAATTTTTCCCCCAAATAAGGAAAATTTCTGCCTTTTTGCAACCAAATAAAGGGAATTTTAGCCTTTTTACCTCAAAATAAGGAAATTTTCTGCAATTTTGCCCCAAAATATGAGAAATTTCTGCTTTTTTGCCCCAAAATAAGAATAATTTCTGCAATTTTGTACCAAAATAAAAGAAATTTCTGCCTTTTTGCCCCAAAATAAGAAAATTTCTGCTTTTTTTTTCTGAAATAAGTGAAATTTCTGTAATTTTGCCCCAAAATAAGTGAAATTTCTGAGTTTTGCTTTAAAATAAAGAGAATTTCTGTCTTTTTGCCCCAACATATAGGGAATTTCTGCCTTTTTGCCCCACAATTAGGGGAATTTCTGCAATTTTGCTCTAAAATAGGGGGAATTTCTGCCTTTTTGCCCGAAAATAAGAAGAATGCATACCTTTTTGCCATAAAAAAGGGAAATTTCTTCATTTTTGCGCCAAAATAAGGGGAATTTCTGCATTTTTGCCTCTAAATAAGTGGAATTTCTGTTTTTTTCCCTGAAAACAAAGGGAATTTCTGTCTTTTTTGCCCCAAAGTAAGAAAAATTTCTGACTTAGTACCCTGAAATAAGTGAAATTTCTGCAATTTTGCCCCAAAATATGGGAAATTTCTGCCTTTTTGCCCCCAAATAAGGGGAATTTCAGCCTTTTTACCTCAAAATAAGGGGAATTTCTGCATTTTTGCCTCAAAATATGGGAAATTTCTGCCTTTTTGCCCCAAAATAAGAAAATTTCTGCTTTTTTTCCCTGAAATAAGTGAAATTTCTGCAATTTTGCCCCAAAATAAATGAAATTTCTGAGTTTTGCTCTAAAATAAGGAGAATTTCTGTCTTTTCCCCCAACATATAGGGAATTTCTGCCTTTTTGCCCCACAATAAGGGGAATTTCTGCAATTTTGCTCTAAAATATGGGGAATTTCTGCCTTTTTGCCCGAAAATAAGAAGAATGCATACCTTTTTGCCATAAAAAAGGGAAATTTCTTCATTTTTGCTCCAAAATAAGGGGAATTTCTGCATTTTTGCCTCTAAATAAGTGGAATTTCTGTCTTTTTCCACCAAAACAAAGGGAATTTCTGTCTTTTTTGCCCCAAAGTAAGGAAAATTTCTGACTTATTACCCTGAAATAAGTGAAATTTCTGCATTTTTGCCTCAAAATATGGGAAATTTCTGCCTTTTTGCCCAAAATAAGAAAAATTTCTGCAATTTTGTACCAAAACAAAAGAAATTTCTGTCTTTTTCCCCTGAAATAAGTGAAATTTCTGCAATTTTGCCCCTAAATAAGTGAAATTTCTGCAATTTTGCCCCAAAATAAGGGAAATTTTTGGAATTTTGCCCCAAAATAAGTGGAATTTCTGAGTTTTGCCCCAAAATATGGAGAATTTCTATCTTTTTGCCCCAACATATAGGGAATTTCTGTTTTTTTGCCCCACAATTAGGGGAATTTCTGCAATTTTGCTCTAAAATAGGGGGAATTTCTGCCTTTTTGCCCGAAAATAAGAAGAATGCATACCTTTTTGCCATAAAAAAGAGAAATTTCTTCATTTTTGCTCCAAAATAATGGGAATTTCTGCTTTTTTGCCTCTAAATAAGTGGAATTTCTGTCTTTTACCCCCAAAACAAAGAGAATTTCTGTCTTTTTTTGCCCCAAAATAAAGAAAATTTCTGACTTATTACCCTGAAATAAGTGAAATTTCTGCAATTTTTCCCCCAAATAAGGAAAATTTCTGCCTTTTTGCAACCAAATAAAGGGAATTTTAGCCTTTTTACCTCAAAATAAGGAAATTTTCTGCAATTTTGCCCCAAAATATGAGAAATTTCTGCTTTTTTGCCCCAAAATAAGAATAATTTCTGCAATTTTGTACCAAAATAAAAGAAATTTCTGCCTTTTTGCCCCAAAATAAGAAAATTTCTGCTTTTTTTCTGAAATAAGTGAAATTTCTGTAATTTTGCC
The DNA here is from genome assembly GCF_963924665.1 of Micromys minutus. NCBI lineage: Eukaryota > Metazoa > Chordata > Mammalia > Rodentia > Muridae > Micromys > Micromys minutus. The sequence continues at coordinate 824,887 of NW_027667958.1, forward strand.
CCAAAATAAGTGAAATTTCTGAGTTTTGCTTTAAAATAAAGAGAATTTCTGTATTTTTGCCCCAACATATAGGGAATTTCTGCCTTTTTGCCCCACAATTAGGGGAATTTCTGCAATTTTGCTCTAAAATAGGGGGAATTTCTGCCTTTTTGCCCGAAAATAAGAAGAATGCATACCTTTTTGCCATAAAAAAGGGAAATTTCTTCATTTTTGCGCCAAAATAAGGGGAATTTCTGCATTTTTGCCTCTAAATAAGTGGAATTTCTGTTTTTTTTTCCCTGAAAACAAAGGGAATTTCTGCCTTTTTTGCCCCAAAGTAAGAAAAATTTCTGACTTAGTACCCTGAAATAAGTGAAATTTCTGCAATTTTGCCCCAAAATATGGGAAATTTCTGCCTTTTTGCCCCCAAATAAGGGGAATTTCAGCCTTTTTACCTCAAAATAAGGGGAATTTCTGCATTTTTGCCTCAAAATATGGGAAATTTCTGCCTTTTTGCCCCAAAATAAGAAAATTTCTGCTTTTTTTCCCTGAAATAAGTGAAATTTCTGCAATTTTGCCCCAAAATAAATGAAATTTCTGAGTTTTGCTCTAAAATAAGGAGAATTTCTGTCTTTTCCCCCAACATATAGGGAATTTCTGCCTTTTTGCCCCACAATAAGGGGAATTTCTGCAATTTTGCTCTAAAATATGGGGAATTTCTGCCTTTTTGCCCGAAAATAAGAAGAATGCATACCTTTTTGCCATAAAAAAGGGAAATTTCTTCATTTTTGCTCCAAAATAAGGGGAATTTCTGCATTTTTGCCTCTAAATAAGTGGAATTTCTGTCTTTTTCCACCAAAACAAAGGGAATTTCTGTCTTTTTTGCCCCAAAGTAAGGAAAATTTCTGACTTATTACCCTGAAATAAGTGAAATTTCTGCATTTTTGCCTCAAAATATGGGAAATTTCTGCCTTTTTGCCCAAAATAAGAAAAATTTCTGCAATTTTGTACCAAAACAAAAGAAATTTCTGTCTTTTTCCCCTGAAATAAGTGAAATTTCTGCAATTTTGCCCCTAAATAAGTGAAATTTCTGCAATTTTGCCCCAAAATAAGGGAAATTTTTGGAATTTTGCCCCAAAATAAGTGGAATTTCTGAGTTTTGCCCCAAAATATGGAGAATTTCTATCTTTTTGCCCCAACATATAGGGAATTTCTGTTTTTTTGCCCCACAATTAGGGGAATTTCTGCAATTTTGCTCTAAAATAGGGGGAATTTCTGCCTTTTTGCCCGAAAATAAGAAGAATGCATACCTTTTTGCCATAAAAAAGAGAAATTTCTTCATTTTTGCTCCAAAATAATGGGAATTTCTGCTTTTTTGCCTCTAAATAAGTGGAATTTCTGTCTTTTACCCCCAAAACAAAGAGAATTTCTGTCTTTTTTTGCCCCAAAATAAAGAAAATTTCTGACTTATTACCCTGAAATAAGTGAAATTTCTGCAATTTTTCCCCCAAATAAGGAAAATTTCTGCCTTTTTGCAACCAAATAAAGGGAATTTTAGCCTTTTTACCTCAAAATAAGGAAATTTTCTGCAATTTTGCCCCAAAATATGAGAAATTTCTGCTTTTTTGCCCCAAAATAAGAATAATTTCTGCAATTTTGTACCAAAATAAAAGAAATTTCTGCCTTTTTGCCCCAAAATAAGAAAATTTCTGCTTTTTTTTCTGAAATAAGTGAAATTTCTGTAATTTTGCCCCAAAATAAGTGAAATTTCTGAGTTTTGCTTTAAAATAAAGAGAATTTCTGTCTTTTTGCCCCAACATATAGGGAATTTCTGCCTTTTTGCCCCACAATTAGGGGAATTTCTGCAATTTTGCTCTAAAATAGGGGGAATTTCTGCCTTTTTGCCCGAAAATAAGAAGAATGCATACCTTTTTGCCATAAAAAAGGGAAATTTCTTCATTTTTGCGCCAAAATAAGGGGAATTTCTGCATTTTTGCCTCTAAATAAGTGGAATTTCTGTTTTTTTTTCCCTGAAAACAAAGGGAATTTCTGCCTTTTTTGCCCCAAAGTAAGAAAAATTTCTGACTTAGTACCCTGAAATAAGTGAAATTTCTGCAATTTTGCCCCAAAATATGGGAAATTTCTGCCTTTTTGCCCCCAAATAAGGGGAATTTCAGCCTTTTTACCTCAAAATAAGGGGAATTTCTGCATTTTTGCCTCAAAATATGGGAAATTTCTGCCTTTTTGCCCCAAAATAAGAAAATTTCTGCTTTTTTTCCCTGAAATAAGTGAAATTTCTGCAATTTTGCCCCAAAATAAATGAAATTTCTGAGTTTTGCTCTAAAATAAGGAGAATTTCTGTCTTTTCCCCCAACATATAGGGAATTTCTGCCTTTTTGCCCCACAATAAGGGGAATTTCTGCAATTTTGCTCTAAAATATGGGGAATTTCTGCCTTTTTGCCCGAAAATAAGAAGAATGCATACCTTTTTGCCATAAAAAAGGGAAATTTCTTCATTTTTGCTCCAAAATAAGGGGAATTTCTGCATTTTTGCCTCTAAATAAGTGGAATTTCTGTCTTTTTCCCCCAAAACAAAGGGAATTTCTGTCTTTTTTGCCCCAAAGTAAGGAAAATTTCTGACTTATTACCCTGAAATAAGTGAAATTTCTGCATTTTTGCCTCAAAATATGGGAAATTTCTGCCTTTTTGCCCAAAATAAGAAAAATTTCTGCAATTTTGTACCAAAATAAAAGAAATTTCTGTCTTTTTCCCCTGAAATAAGTGAAATTTCTGCAATTTTGCCCCTAAATAAGTGAAATTTCTGCAATTTTGCCCCAAAATAAGGGAAAATTTTGGAATTTTGCCCCAAAATAAGTGGAATTTCTGAGTTTTGCCCCAAAATATGGAGAATTTCTATCTTTTTGCCCCAACATATAGGGAATTTCTGTTTTTTTGCCCCACAATTAGGGGAATTTCTGCAATTTTGCTCTAAAATAGGGGGAATTTCTGCCTTTTTGCCCGAAAATAAGAAGAATGCATACCTTTTTGCCATAAAAATGAGAAATTTCTTCATTTTTGCTCCAAAATAATGGGAATTTCTTCTTTTTTGCCTCTAAATAAGTGGAATTTCTGTCTTTTACCCCCAAAACAAAGAGAATTTCTGTCTTTTTTTGCCCCAAAATAAAGAAAATTTCTGACTTATTACCCTGAAATAAGTGAAATTTCTGCAATTTTTCCCCCAAATAAGGAAAATTTCTGCCTTTTTGCAACCAAATAAAGGGAATTTTAGCCTTTTTACCTCAAAATAAGGAAATTTTCTGCAATTTTGCCCCAAAATATGAGAAATTTCTGCTTTTTTGCCCCAAAATAAGAATAATTTCTGCAATTTTGTACCAAAATAAAAGAAATTTCTGCCTTTTTGCCCCAAAATAAGAAAATTTCTGCTTTTTTTTCTGAAATAAGTGAAATTTCTGTAATTTTGCCCCAAAATAAGTGAAATTTCCTAGTTTTGCTTTAAAATAAAGAGAATTTCTGTCTTTTTGCCCCAACATATAGGGAATTTCTGCCTTTTTGCCCCACAATTAGGGGAATTTCTGCAATTTTGCTCTAAAATAGGGGGAATTTCTGCCTTTTTGCCCGAAAATAAGAAGAATGCATACCTTTTTGCCATAAAAAAGGGAAATTTCTTCATTTTTGCGCCAAAATAAGGGGAATTTCTGCATTTTTGCCTCTAAATAAGTGGAATTTCTGTTTTTTTCCCTGAAAACAAAGGGAATTTCTGTCTTTTTTGCCCCAAAGTAAGAAAAATTTCTGACTTAGTACCCTGAAATAAGTGAAATTTCTGCAATTTTGCCCCAAAATATGGGAAATTTCTGCCTTTTTGCCCCCAAATAAGGGGAATTTCAGCCTTTTTACCTCAAAATAAGGGGAATTTCTGCATTTTTGCCTCAAAATATGGGAAATTTCTGCCTTTTTGCCCCAAAATAAGAAAATTTCTGCTTTTTTTCCCTGAAATAAGTGAAATTTCTGCAATTTTGCCCCAAAATAAATGAAATTTCTGAGTTTTGCTCTAAATTAAGGAGAATTTCTGTCTTTTCCCCCAACATATAGGGAATTTCTGCCTTTTTGCCCCACAATAAGGGGAATTTCTGCAATTTTGCTCTAAAATATGGGGAATTTCTGCCTTTTTGCCCGAAAATAAGAAGAATGCATACCTTTTTGCCATAAAAAAGGGAAATTTCTTCATTTTTGCTCCAAAATAAGGGGAATTTCTGCATTTTTGCCTCTAAATAAGTGGAATTTCTGTCTTTTTCCACCAAAACAAAGGGAATTTCTGTCTTTTTTGCCCCAAAGTAAGGAAAATTTCTGACTTATTACCCTGAAATAAGTGAAATTTCTGCATTTTTGCCTCAAAATATGGGAAATTTCTGCCTTTTTGCCCAAAATAAGAAAAATTTCTGCAATTTTGTACCAAAATAAAAGAAATTTCTGTCTTTTTCCCCTGAAATAAGTGAAATTTCTGCAATTTTGCCCCTAAATAAGTGAAATTTCTGCAATTTTGCCCCAAAATAAGGGAAATTTTTGGAATTTTGCCCCAAAATAAGTGGAATTTCTGAGTTTTGCCCCAAAATATGGAGAATTTCTATCTTTTTGCCCCAACATATAGGGAATTTCTGTTTTTTTGCCCCACAATTAGGGGAATTTCTGCAATTTTGCTCTAAAATAGGGGGAATTTCTGCCTTTTTGCCCGAAAATAAGAAGAATGCATACCTTTTTGCCATAAAAAAGAGAAATTTCTTCATTTTTGCTCCAAAATAATGGGAATTTCTGCTTTTTTGCCTCTAAATAAGTGGAATTTCTGTCTTTTACCCCCAAAACAAAGAGAATTTCTGTCTTTTTTTGCCCCAAAATAAAGAAAATTTCTGACTTATTACCCTGAAATAAGTGAAATTTCTGCAATTTTTCCCCCAAATAAGGAAAATTTCTGCCTTTTTGCAACCAAATAAAGGGAATTTTAGCCTTTTTACCTCAAAATAAGGAAATTTTCTGCAATTTTGCCCGAAAATATGAGAAATTTCTGCTTTTTTGCCCCAAAATAAGAATAATTTCTGCAATTTTGTACCAAAATAAAAGAAATTTCTGCCTTTTTGCCCCAAAATAAGAAAATTTCTGCTTTTTTTTTCTGAAATAAGTGAAATTTCTGTAATTTTGCCCCAAAATAAGTGAAATTTCTGAGTTTTGCTTTAAAATAAAGAGAATTTCTGTCTTTTTGCCCCAACATATAGGGAATTTCTGCCTTTTTGCCCCACAATTAGGGGAATTTCTGCAATTTTGCTCTAAAATAGGGGGAATTTCTGCCTTTTTGCCCGAAAATAAGAAGAATGCATACCTTTTTGCCATAAAAAAGGGTAATTTCTTCATTTTTGCGCCAAAATAAGGGGAATTTCTGCATTTTTGCCTCTAAATAAGTGGAATTTCTGTTTTTTTCCCTGAAAACAAAGGGAATTTCTGTCTTTTTTGCCCCAAAGTAAGAAAAATTTCTGACTTAGTACCCTGAAATAAGTGAAATTTCTGCAATTTTGCCCCAAAATATGGGAAATTTCTGCCTTTTTGCCCCCAAATAAGGGGAATTTCAGCCTTTTTACCTCAAAATAAGGGGAATTTCTGCATTTTTGCCTCAAAATATGGGAAATTTCTGCCTTTTTGCCCCAAAATAAGAAAATTTCTGCTTTTTTTCCCTGAAATAAGTGAAATTTCTGCAATTTTGCCCCAAAATAAATGAAATTTCTGAGTTTTGCTCTAAATTAAGGAGAATTTCTGTCTTTTCCCCCAACATATAGGGAATTTCTGCCTTTTTGCCCCACAATAAGGGGAATTTCTGCAATTTTGCTCTAAAATATGGGGAATTTCTGCCTTTTTGCCCGAAAATAAGAAGAATGCATACCTTTTTGCCATAAAAAAGGGAAATTTCTTCATTTTTGCTCCAAAATAAGGGGAATTTCTGCATTTTTGCCTCTAAATAAGTGGAATTTCTGTCTTTTTCCACCAAAACAAAGGGAATTTCTGTCTTTTTTGCCCCAAAGTAAGGAAAATTTCTGACTTATTACCCTGAAATAAGTGAAATTTCTGCATTTTTGCCTCAAAATATGGGAAATTTCTGCCTTTTTGCCCAAAATAAGAAAAATTTCTGCAATTTTGTACCAAAATAAAAGAAATTTCTGTCTTTTTCCCCTGAAATAAGTGAAATTTCTGCAATTTTGCCCCTAAATAAGTGAAATTTCTGCAATTTTGCCCCAAAATAAGGGAAATTTTTGGAATTTTGCCCCAAAATAAGTGGAATTTCTGAGTTTTGCTCCAAAATATGGAGAATTTCTATCTTTTTGCCCCAACATATAGGGAATTTCTGTTTTTTTGCCCCACAATTAGGGGAATTTCTGCAATTTTGCTCTAAAATAGGGGGAATTTCTGACTTTTTGCCCGAAAATAAGAAGAATGCATACCTTTTTGCCATAAAAAAGAGAAATTTCTTCATTTTTGCTCCAAAATAATGGGAATTTCTGCTTTTTTGCCTCTAAATAAGTGGAATTTCTGTCTTTTACCCCCAAAACAAAGAGAATTTCTGTCTTTTTTTGCCCCAAAATAAAGAAAATTTCTGACTTATTACCCTGAAATAAGTGAAATTTCTGCAATTTTTTCCCCAAATAAGGAAAATTTCTGCCTTTTTGCAACCAAATAAGGGGAATTTTAGCCTTTTTACCTCAAAATAAGGAAATTTTCTGCAATTTTGCCCCAAAATATGAGAAATTTCTGCTTTTTTGCCCCAAAATAAGAATAATTTCTGCAATTTTGTACCAAAATAAAAGAAATTTCTGCCTTTTTGCCCAAAAATAAGAAAATTTCTGCTTTTTTTTTCTGAAATAAGTGAAATTTCTGTAATTTTGCCCCAAAATAAGTGAAATTTCTGAGTTTTGCTTTAAAATAAGGAGAATTTCTGTCTTTTTGCCCCAACATATAGGGAATTTCTGCCTTTTTGCCCCACAATTAGGGGAATTTCTGCAATTTTGCTCTAAAATAGGGGGAATTTCTGCCTTTTTGCCCGAAAATAAGAAGAATGCATACCTTTTTGCCATAAAAAAGGGAAATTTCTTCATTTTTGCGCCAAAATAAGGGGAATTTCTGCATTTTTGCCTCTAAATAAGTGGAATTTCTGTTTTTTTCCCTGAAAACAAAGGGAATTTCTGTCTTTTTTGCCCCAAAGTAAGAAAAATTTCTGACTTAGTACCCTGAAATAAGTGAAATTTCTGCAATTTTGCCCCAAAATATGGGAAATTTCTGCCTTTTTGCCCCCAAATAAGGGGAATTTCAGCCTTTTTACCTCAAAATAAGGGGAATTTCTGCATTTTTGCCTCAAAATATGGGAAATTTCTGCCTTTTTGCCCCAAAATAAGAAAATTTCTGCTTTTTTTCCCTGAAATAAGTGAAATTTCTGCAATTTTGCCCCAAAATAAGTGAAATTTCTGCAATTTTGGCCAAAAATAAGGGAAATTTCTGAAATTTTGTTCTAAAATAAGTGGAATTTCTGAGTTTTGCCCCAAAATAAGGAGAATTTCTGTCTTTTTGCCCTACAATTAAGGGAATTTCTGCAATTTTACTCCAAAATACAGGGAATTTCTGCCTTTTTGCCTGAAAATAAGAAGAATGCATACCTTTTTGCTATAAAAAGGGAAATTTCTGCAATTTTGCTCCAAAATAAGGGGAATTTCTGCATTTTTGCCTCTAAATAAATGGAATTTCTGTATTTTTCCCCCCATACAAATGGAATTTCTGTATTTTTTGCCCCAAAATAAGGAAAATTTCTGAATTATTACCCTGAAATAAGTGAAATTTCTGCAATTTTGCCCCAGTATTAGAGAAATTTCTGCATTTTTGCCCCCAAAAAAGCGGAATTTCAGCCTTTTTACCTCAAAATAAGGGAAATTTCTGCATTTTTGCCACAAAATATTAAGAATTTCTGCCTTTTTGCCCCCAAAAATGGAAAATTTCGGCCTTTTTTCCCTGAAAAAAGTGAAATTTCTGCAATTTTGCCCCTTAATAAATGAACTTTCTGCAATTTTGCCCCAAAATAAGGGAAATTTTGGGAATTTTGCACCAAAAGAAATGGAATTTCTGAATTTTGCCCCAAAATAAGGAGAATTTCTGTCGTTTTGCCCTAACATATAGGGAATTTCTGCCTTTTTGCCCCAAAATTAGAGGAATTTCTGCAATTTTGCTCCAAAAAACGGGGAATTTCTGCCTTTTTGCCCGAAAACAAGAAGAATGCATACCTTTTTGCCATAAAAAAGGGAAATTTCTTCATTTTTGCTCCAAAATAAGGGGAATTTCTGCTTTTTTGCCTCTTAATAAGTGGAATTTCTGTCTTTTTCCCCCAAAACAAAGGGAATTTCTGTCTTTTTTGCCCCAAAATAAGGAAAATTTCTGACTTATTACCCTGATATAAGTGAAATTTCTGCAATTTTGCCCCAAAATAAGGGAAATTTCTGCCTTTTTGCAACCAAATAAGGGGAATTTTAGCCTTTTTACCTCAAAATAAGGGGATTTTCTGCATTTTTGCCCCAAAATATGAGAAATTTCTGCCTTTTTGCCCCAAAATAAGAAAATTTTCTGCAATTTTGTACCAAAATAAAAGAAATTTCTGCCTTTTTGCCCCAAAATAAAAAAATTTCTGCTTTTTTTTTCTGAAATAAGTGAAATTTCTGCAATTTTGCCCCAAAATAAATGAAATTTCTGAGTTTTGCTCTAAAATAAGGAGAATTTCTGTCTTTTCCCCCCAACATATAGGGAATTTCTGCCTTTTTGCCCCACAATAAGGGGAATTTCTGCAATTTTGCTCTAAAATATGGGGAATTTCTGCTTTTTTGCCCGAAAATAAGAAGAATGCATACCTTTTTGCCATAAAAAAAGGAAATTTCTTCATTTTTGCTCTAAAATAAGGGGAATTTCTGCATTTTTGCCTCTAAATAAGTGGAATTTCTGTCTTTTTCCACCAAAACAAAGGGAATCTCTGTCTTTTTTGCCCCAAAGTAAGGAAAATTTCTGACTTATTACCCTGAAATAAGTGAAATTTCTGCATTTTTGCTTCAAAATATGGGAAATTTCTGCCTTTTTGCCCAAAATAAGAAAAATTTCTGCAATTTTGTACCAAAATAAAAGAAATTTCTGTTTTTTCCCCTGAAATAAGTGAAATTTCTGCAATTTTGCCCCTAAATAAGTGAAATTTCTGCAATTTTGCCCCAAAATAAGGGAAATTTTTGGAATTTTGCCCCAAAATAAGTGGAATTTCTGAGTTTTGCCCCAAAATATGGAGAATTTCTATCTTTTTGCCCCAACATATAGGGAATTTCTGTTTTTTTGCCCCACAATTAGGGGAATTTCTGCAATTTTGCTCTAAAATAGGGGGAATTTCTGCCTTTTTGCCCGAAAATAAGAAGAATGCATACCTTTTTGCCATAAAAAAGAGAAATTTCTTCATTTTTGTTCCAAAATAATGGGAATTTCTGCTTTTTTGCCTCTAAATCAGTGGAATTTCTGTCTTTTACCCCCAAAACAAAGAGAATTTCTGTCTTTTTTTGCCCCAAATTAAAGAAAATTTCTGACTTATTACCCTGAAATAAGTGAAATTTCTGCAATTTTTCCCCCAAATAAGGAAAATTTCTGCCTTTTTGCAACCAAATAAAGGGAATTTTAGCCTTTTTACCTCAAAATAAGGAAATTTTCTGCAATTTTGCCCGAAAATATGAGAAATTTCTGCTTTTTTGCCCCAAAATAAGAATAATTTCTGCAATTTTGTACCAAAATAAAAGAAATTTCTGCCTTTTTGCCCCAAAATAAGAAAATTTCTGCTTTTTTTTTCTGAAATAAGTGAAATTTCTGTAATTTTGCCCCAAAATAAGTGAAATTTCTGAGTTTTGCTTTAAAATAAAGAGAATTTCTGTCTTTTTGCCCCAACATATAGGGAATTTCTGCCTTTTTGCCCCACAATTAGGGGAATTTCTGCAATTTTGCTCTAAAATAGGGGGAATTTCTGCCTTTTTGCCCGAAAATAAGAAGAATGCATACCTTTTTGCCATAAAAAAGGGAAATTTCTTCATTTTTGCGCCAAAATAAGGGGAATTTCTGCATTTTTGCCTCTAAATAAGTGGAATTTCTGTTTTTTTCCCTGAAAACAAAGGGAATTTCTGTCTTTTTTGCCCCAAAGTAAGAAAAATTTCTGACTTAGTACCCTGAAATAAGTGAAATTTCTGCAATTTTGCCCCAAAATATGGGAAATTTCTGCCTTTTTGCCCCCAAATAAGGGGAATTTCAGCCTTTTTACCTCAAAATAAAGGGAATTTCTGCATTTTTGCCTCAAAATATGGGAAATTTCTGCCTTTTTGCCCCAAAATAAGAAAATTTCTGCTTTTTTTCCCTGAAATAAGTGAAATTTCTGCAATTTTGCCCCAAAATAAATGAAATTTCTGAGTTTTGCTCTAAAATAAGGAGAATTTCTGTCTTTTCCCCTAACATATAGGGAATTTCTGCCTTTTTGCCCCACAATAAGGGGAATTTCTGCAATTTTGCTCTAAAATATGGGGAATTTCTGCCTTTTTGCCCGAAAATAAGAAGAATGCATACCTTTTTGCCATAAAAAAGGGAAATTTCTTCATTTTTGCTCCAAAATAAGGGGAATTTCTGCATTTTTGCCTCTAAATAAGTGGAATTTCTGTCTTTTTCCACCAAAACAAAGGGAATTTCTGTCTTTTTTGCCCCAAAGTAAGGAAAATTTCTGACTTATTACCCTGAAATAAGTGAAATTTCTGCATTTTTGCCTCAAAATATGGGAAATTTCTGCCTTTTTGCCCAAAATAAGAAAAATTTCTGCAATTTTGTACCAAAATAAAAGAAATTTCTGTCTTTTTCCCCTGAAATAAGTGAAATTTCTGCAATTTTGCCACTAAATAAGTGAAATTTCTGCAATTTTGCCCCAAAATAAGGGAAATTTTTGGAATTTTGCCCCAAAATATGTGGAATTTCTGAGTTTTGCCCCAAAATATGGAGAATTTCTATCTTTTTGCCCCAACATATAGGGAATTTCTGTTTTTTTGCCCCACAATTAGGGGAATTTCTGCAATTTTGCTCTAAAATAGGGGGAATTTCTGACTTTTTGCCCGAAAATAAGAAGAATGCATACCTTTTTGCCATAAAATAGAAATTTCTTCATTTTTGCTCCAAAATAATGGGAATTTCTGCTTTTTTGCCTCTAAATAAGTGGAATTTCTGTCTTTTACCCCCAAAAAGAAAGAGAATTTCTGTCTTTTTTTGCCCCAAAATAAAGAAAATTTCTGACTTATAACCCTGAAATAAGTGAAAGTGCTGCAATTTTTTCCCCAAATAAGGAAAATTTCTGCCTTTTTGCAACCAAATAAGGGGAATTTTAGCCTTTTTACCTCAAAATAAGGAAATTTTCTGCAATTTTGCCCCAAAATATGAGAAATTTCTGCTTTTTTGCCCCAAAATAAGAATAATTTCTGCAATTTTGTACCAAAATAAAAGAAATTTCTGCCTTTTTGCCCCAAAATAAGAAAATTTCTGCTTTTTTTTTCTGAAATAAGTGAAATTTCTGTAATTTTGCCCCAAAATAAGTGAAATTTCTGAGTTTTGCTTTAAAATAAGGAGAATTTCTGTCTTTTTGCCCCAACATATAGGGAATTTCTGCCTTTTTGCCCCACAATTAGGGGAATTTCTGCAATTTTGCTCTAAAATAGGGGGAATTTCTGCCTTTTTGCCCGAAAATAAGAAGAATGCATACCTTTTTGCCATAAAAAAGGGAAATTTCTTCATTTTTGCGCCAAAATAAGGGGAATTTCTGCATTTTTGCCTCTAAAGAATTGGAATTTCTGTCTTTTTCCACCAAAACAAAGGGAATTTCTGTCTTTTTTGCGCCAAAGTAATGAAAATTTCTGACTTATTACCCTGAAATAAGTGAAATTTCTGCATTTTTGCCTCAAAATATGGGAAATTTCTGCCTTTTTGCCCAAAATAAGAAAAATTTCTGCAATTTTGTACCAAAATAAAAGAAATTTCTGTTTTTTTCCCCTGAAATAAGTGAAATTTCTGCAATTTTGCCCCTAAATAATTGAAATTTCTGCAATTTTGCCCCAAAATAAGGGAAATTTTTGGAATTTTGCCCCAAAATAAGTGGAATTTCTGAGTTTTGCCCCAAAATATGGAGAATTTCTGTCTTTTTGCCCCAACATATAGGGAATTTCTGTTTTTTTCCCCACAATTAGGGGAATTTCTGCAATTTTGCTCTAAAATAGGGGGAATTTCTGACTTTTTGCCCGAAAATAAGAAGAATGCATACCTTTTTGCCATAAAAAAGGGAAATTTCTTCATTTTTGCTCCAAAATAAGGGGAATTTCTGCATTTTTGCCTCTAAATAAGTGGAATTTCTGTCTTTTTCCCTGAAAACAAAGGGAATTTCTGTCTCTTTTGCCCCAAAGTAAGAAATATTTCTGACTTAGTACCCTAAAATAAGTGAAATTTCTGCAATTTTGCCCCAAAATATGGGAAATTTCTGCCTTTTTGCCCCCAAATAAGGGGAATTTCAGCCTTTTTATTTCAAAATAAGGGGAATTTCTGCATTTTTGCCTCAAAATATGGGAAATTTCTGCCTTTTTGCCCCAAAATAAGAAAATTTCTGCTTTTTTTCCCTGAAATAAGTGAAATTTCTGCAATTTTGCCCCAAAATAAGTAAAATTTCTGCAATTTTGGCCAAAAATAAGGGAAATTTCTGAAATTTTGTTCCAAAATAAGTGGAATTTCTGAATTTTGCCCCAAAATAAGGAGAATTTCTGTCTTTTTGCCCCACAATTAAGAGAATTTCTGCAATTTTACTCCAAAATACGGGGAAATTTCTGCCTTTTTGCCTGAAAATAAGAAGAATGCATACCTTTTGCCTATAAAAAGGGAAATTTCTGCAATTTTGCTCCAAAATAAGGGGAATTTCTGCTTTTTTGCCTCTAAATAAATGGAATTTCTGTCTTTTTCCCCCCATACAAATGGAATTTCTGTATTTTTTGCCCCAAAATAAGGAAAATTTCTGAATTATTACCCTGAAATAAGTGAAATTTCTGCAATTTTGCCCCAGTATTAGAGAAATTTCTGCATTTTTGCCCCCAAATAAGGGGAATTTCAGCCTTTTTACCTCAAAATAAGAGGAATTTCTGCATTTTTGCCTCAAAATATTAGGAATTTCTGCCTTTTTGCCCCCAAAAATGGAAAATTTCGGCCTTTTTTCCCTGAAAAAAGTGAAATTTCTGCAATTTTGCCCCAAAATAATTGAAATTTCTGCAATTTTGCCCCAAAATAAGGGGAATTTTGGGAATTTTGCCCCAAAATAAATGGAATTTCTGAATTTTGCCCCCAAATTAGGAGAATTTCTGTCGTTTTGCCCTAACATATAGGGAATTTCTGCCTTTTTGCCCCACAATTAGGGGAATTTCTGCAATTTTGCTCCAAAATATGAGGAATTTCTGCTTTTTTGCCTCTAAATAAGTGGAATTTCTGTCTTTTTCCCCCAAAACAAGGAATTTCTGTTTTTTTGCCCCAAAATAAGGAAAATTTCTGACTTATTACCTTGAAATAAGTGAAATTTCTGCAATTTTGCCCCAAAATAAGGAAAACTTCTGCCATTTTGCCCCAAAATAAGGGGAATTTCAGCCTTTTTACATCAAAATAAGTGAAATTTCTGCAATTTTGCCCCAAAATAAGGGAAATTTCTTCTTTTTTGCCCCAAAATAAGAAAAATTTCTGTAATTTTGTACCAAAATAAAAGAAATTTCTGCCTTTTTGCCCCAAAATAAAAAATTTCTGACTTATTACCCTAAAATAAGTGAAATTTCTGGAATTTTGCCACAAAATCAGGGCAATTTCTGCCTTTTTGCTCCCAAATAAAGAGAATTTCAGCCTTTTTACCTAAAAATAAGGGGAATTTCTGAATTTTTGCCCCAAAATATAGGAAATTTCTGCCTTCTTGCCCCAAAATAAGAAAAATTTCTGCAATTTTGTACAAAAATAAAAGAAATTTCTCCCTTTTTGCCCCAAAACAAGAAAATTTCTGCTTTTTTCTTCTGAAATAAGTGAAATTTCTCCAATTTTGCCTTAAAATAAGTGATATTTCTGCAATTTTGCCCCAAAATAAGGGAAATTTATGGAATTTTGCCCCAAAATATGTGGAATATCTGAGTTTTGCCCCAAAATAAGGAGAATTTCTGACTTTTTGCTCCAACATATAGGGAATTTCTGCCTTTTTGCCCGAAAATAAGAAGAATGCATACCTTTTTGCCATGAAAAAGGGAAATTTCTTCATTTTTGCTCCAAAATAAGGGGAATTTCTGCTTTTTTGCCTCTAAATAAGTGGAATTTCTGTCTTTTTCCCCCAAAACAAAGGGAATTTCTGTCTTTTTTGCCCCAAAATAAAGAAAATTTCTGTAATTTTGCACCAAAATAAAAGAAATTTCTGCCTTTTTGCCCCCAAATAAGAAAATTTTTCCTTTTTTTCTGAAATAAGTGAAATTTCTGCAATTTTGCCCCAAAATAAGAGAAATTTCTGCCTTTTTGCCCCCAAATAAGGGAAATTTCAGCCTTTTTACCTCAAAATAAAGAAAATTTCTACATTTTTGCCCCAAAATATGGGAAATTTATGCCTTTTTGCCCCAAAATAAGAAAAATTTCTGCAATTTTGCACCAAAATAAAAGAAATTTCTGCCTTTTTGCCACAGAATAAGAAAAATTTCTCCAATTCTGTACCAAAATAAAAGAAATTTCTAAAATTTTGCTCCAAAATAAGGGAAATTTCTGATTTTTGCCCAGATATAAGGAGAATTTCTGTATTTTTGCCCCAAAATAAAGGGGATTTCTGCCTTTTTGCCCCAAAATTAGGGGAGTTTCTGCAATTTTGCTTCAAAATAATGGGAATTTCTGCCTCTTTTCCTGAAAATAAGGGGAACTTCTGCCAATTTGCCCCAAATAAAGGGAATTTCTGCATTTTTGCCCCAATATTAGGAGAATTTCTGCAATTTTGCTCCAAAATACAGGGAATTTCTGGCTTTTTGCCCGAAATTAAGGGGATTTTCTGCCTTTTTGCCCCCAAACTAGGGTAATTTCTGCAATTTTATCCCAAAATAAGGGGAATTTCTGCCTTTTTGCCCCCAAATAAGGGCAATTTCTGCCTTTATGCCCTGAAATATGTGACATGTCTTCAATTTTACCCCAAAATAAGGTGAATTTCTGCCTTTTTGCCCCAAAATAATGGGAATTTCTGCATTTTGCCAAAAATAAGAAAGATTTTTGTTTTTTTCTCTGAAATAAGTGAAATTTCTGCAATTTTGCCTTAAAATAAAAGAAATATCTTCAATTTTTTCCCATAATAAAAAAATTTTCTGCAATTTTGCCCCAAAATAAAGGGAATTTCTGTTTTTTGTCCCCAAATAAAGGCAATTTCTGCAATTTTGCCATAAAATAAGGGGAATTTCTGCCTTTTGCCCCAAAATAAGAAAATTTCTCATTTTTATTCTGAAATAAGTGAAATTTCTGCAATTTTGCTCCAAAATACGGGGAATTTCTGCCTTTTTGTCTGAAAATAAAAAGAATGCATACCTTTTTGCAATAAAAAAGGGAAATCTCTTAATTTTTACTCCAAAATAAGTGGAATTTCTGCTTTTTTGCCTCTAAATAAGTGGAATTTCTGTCTTTTTATCCCAAAACAAAGAGAATTTCTGTCTTTTTTGCCCCAAAATAAGGAAAATTTCTGACTTATTACCCTGAAATAAGTGAAATTTCTCCAATTTTGCCCCAAAATAAGGGAAATTTATGCCTTTTTGCCCCCAAATAAGGGGAATTTCAGCCTTTTTACCTCAAAATAAGAGGAATTTCTGAATTTTTGCCAGAAAATATTAGGAATTTCTGCCTTTTTGCCCCAAAATAAGGAAAATTTCTGCCTTTTTTTCCATGAAAAAAGTGAAATTTCTGCAATTTCGCCCCAAAATAAGTGAAATTTCTGCAATTTTGCCCCAAAATAAGGGAAATTTCTGGAATTTTGCCTCAAAATAAGTGGAATTTCTGAGTTTTGCCCCAAAATAAGGAGAATTTCTGTCTTTTTGCCCCAACATATAGGGAATTTCTGCCTTTTTGCCCCACAATTAGGGGAATTTCTGCAATTTTGCTCCAAAATACGGGGAATTTCTGCTTTTTAGCCCGAAAATTAGAGGAATGTATACCTTTTTCCACAAAAAAAGGAAAATTTCTTCATTTTTGCTCCAAAATAATAGGAATTTCTGCTTTTTAGCCTCTAAATAAGTGGAATATCAGTCTTTTTCCTTTAAAACAAAGAGAATTTCTGTTTTTTGCCCCAAAATAAGGAAAATTTCTGACTTATTATTCTGAAATAAGTGAAATTTCTGCAATTTTGCCTCAAAATAAGGGAAATTCCTGCCTTTTTGCCCCCAAATAAGGGGAATTTCAGCGGTTTTACATCAAAATAAGGGAAATTTCTGCTTTTTTGCCCCAAAATATGGGAGATTTCTGCCTTTTTGCCCCAAAATAAGAAACATTTCTGCAATTTTGTACCAAAATAAAAGCAATGTCTGCCTTTTTGCCCCAAAATAAGAAAATTTCTGCTTTTGTTCTCTGAAATAAGTGAAATTTCTGCAATTTTGCCTCAAAATAAGGGAAATTTCTGCCTTTTTGCCCCCAAATAAGGGGAATTTCAGCCTTTTTACCTAAAAATAAGAGGAATTTCTGCATTTTTGCCCCAAAATATGGGAGATTTCTGCCTTTTTGCCCTAAAATAAGAAAAATTTCTGCAATTTTGTACCAAAATATTAGAAATTTCTGCCTTTTTGCACCAAAATAAGAAAATTTCTGCTTTTTTTCTGACATAAGTGAAATTTTTGCAATTTTGCCCCAAAATAAGTGAAATTTCTGCAATTTTGCCTCAAAATAAGGGAAATTTCTGGAATTTTGCGCCAAAATAAGTGGAATTTCTGAGTTTTGCCCCAAAATAATGAGAATTTCTGTCTTTTTGCCCCAACATATAGGGAATTTCTGCCTTTTTGCCCCACAATTAGGGGAATTTCTGCAATTTTGCTCCAAAATACAGGGAATTTCTGCCTTTTTGCCCGAAAATAAGAAGAATGCATAACTTTTTGCCAGAAAAAAGGGAAATTTCTTCATTTTTGCTCCAAAATAAGAGAAATTTCTGCTTTTTTGCCTCTAAATAAGTGGAATTTCTGTCTTTTTCCCCCAAAACAAAGGGAATTTTTGTCCTTTTGGCCCCAAAGTAAGGAAAATTTCTGACTTATTACCCTGAAATAAGTGAAATTTCTGCAATTTTGCCCCAAAATAAGGGAAATTTCTGCCTTTTTGCCCCGAAATAAGGGGAATTTCAGCCTTTTTACCTCAAAATAAGGGGAATTTCTGCATTTTTGTTCCAAAATATGGGAAATTTCTTCCTTTTTGCCACAAAATAAGAAAAATTTCTGCAATTCTGTACAAAAATAAAAGAAATTTCTAAAATTTGGCCCCAAAATAAGGGATATTTTTGATTTTTGCCCCAAAATAAGGGGAATTTCTGCCTTTTTGCCCCAAAATAAAGAAAATTACTGCATGTTTTACCCCAAAATTAGGTAAATTTCTGCAATTTTGCTCTAAAATACGGGGATTTTCTGCCTTTTTCTCCGAAAATAAAGGGAATTTCTGCCATTTTGCCGCGAAATAAGTGAAATTTCTGCAGTTTTACCCCAAAATAAAGGGACGTTCTTCGTTTTTGCCCCAAAATTAGGGGAATTTCTGCAATTTTGCTCCAAATTACGGGGAATTTCTGCCTTTTTTCCCCATAATTAGGGGAATTTCTGCAATTTTGCTCGAAAATAAAAAGAATGTATACCTTTTTGCCATAAAAAAGGTTAATTTCTTCATTTTTTACCCCAAAATAAGGGGATTTTCCGCCTTTTTGACTCAAAATAAGTGCAATTTCTGACTTTTCCACAAAAATAAACGGAATTTCTGTCTTTTCCTTTAAAATAAGGGGAATTTCTAACTTTTTGCCCCAAAATAAGGGGAATTTCAGCCTTTTTACCTCAAAATAAGGGGAATTTCTGCATTTTTGTCGAAAAATATGGGAAATTTCTGCATTTTTGCCCAAATTAAGAAAAATTTCCGCAATTTTGTACCAAAATAAATGAAATTTCTGCCTTTTTGCCCCAAAATAAGAAAATTTGTGCTTTTTTTCTTTGAAATAAGTGAAATTTCTGCAATTTTGCTCCAAAATGAGGGAAATTTCTGAAATTTTGCCCCAAAATAAGTGGAATTTCTGAGTTTTGCCCCAAAATAAGGAGAATTTCTTTCTTTTTGCCCCAACATATAGGGGATTTCTGCCTTTTTGCCCCACAATTAGGGGAATTTCTGCAATTTTGCTCCAAAATACAAAGAATTTCTGCCTTTTTGCCTGAAAATAAGAAGAATGCATACCTTTTTGCCATAAGAAATAGAAATTTATTCATTTTTGCTTCAAAATAAGGGGAATTTCTGCATTTTTGCCTCTAAATAAGTGGAATTTCTGTCTTTTTCCCTGAAAACAAAGGGAATTTCTGTCTTTTTTGCCCCAAAGTAAGAAAAATTTCTGACTTAGTACCCTGAAATAAGTGAAATTTCTGCAATTTTGCCCCAAAATATGGGAAATTTCTGCCTTTTTGCCCCCAAATAAGGGGAATTTCAGCCTTTTTACCTCAAAATAAGGGGAATTTCTGCATTTTTGCCTCAAAATATGGGAAATTTCTGCCTTTTTGCCCCAAAATAAGAAAATTTCTGCTTTTTTTTCTCTGAAATAAGTGAAATTTCTGCAATTTTGCCCCAAAATAAGTGAAATTTCTGCAATTTTGGCCAAAAATAAGGGAAATTTCTGAAATTTTGTTCCAAAATAAGTGGAATTTCTGAGTTTTGCCCCAAAATAAGGAGAATTTCTGTCTTTTTGCCCCAACATATAGGGAATTTCTGCAATTTTACTCCAAAATACGGGGAATTTCTGCCCTTTTGCCTGAAAATAAGAAGAATGCATACCTTTTGGCTATAAAAAGGGAAATTTCTGCAATTTTGCTCCAAAATAAGGGGAATTTCTGCTTTTTTGCCTCTAAATAAATGGAATTTCTGCATTTTTGCCTCAAAATATTAGGAATTTCTGCCTTTTTGCCCCTAAAAACGGAAAATTTCGGCCTTTTTTCCCTGAAAAAAGTGAAATTTCTGCAATTTTGCCCCAAAATAATTGAAATTTCTGCAATTTTGCCCAAAAATAAGGGAAATTTTCGGAATTTTGCCCCAAAATAAATGGAATTTCTGAATTTTGCCCCCAAATGAGGAGAATTTCTGTCGTTTTGCCCTAACATATAGGGAATTTCTGCCTTTTTGCCCCACAATTAGGGGAATTTCTGCAATTTTGCTCCAAAATATTGGGAATTTCTGCTTTTTTGCCTCTAAATAAGTGGAATTTCTGTCTTTTTCCCCCAAAACAAGGAATTTCTGTTTTTTTGCCCCAAAATAAGGAAAATTTCTGACTTATTACCTTGAAATAAGTGAAATTTCTGCAATTTTGCCCCAAAATAAGGAAAACTTCTGCCATTTTGCCCCAAAATAAGGGGAATTTCAGCCTTTTTACATCAAAATAAGTGAAATTTCTGCAATTTTGCCCCAAAATAAGGGAAATTTCTTCTTTTTTGCCCCAAAATAAGAAAAATTTCTGTAATTTTGTACCAAAATAAAAGAAATTTCTGCCTTTTTGCCCCAAAATAAAAAATTTCTGACTTATTACCCTAAAATAAGTGAAATTTCTGGAATTTTGCCACAAAATCAGGGCAATTTCTGCCTTTTTGCTCCCAAATAAAGAAAATTTCAGCCTTTTTACCTAAAAATAAGGGGAATTTCTGAATTTTTGCCCCAAAATATAGGAAATTTCTGCCTTCTTGCCCCAAAATAAGAAAAATTTCTGCAATTTTGTACAAAAATAAAAGAAATTTCTCCCTTTTTGCCCCAAAACAAGAAAATTTCTGCTTTTTTCTTCTGAAATAAGTGAAATTTCTCCAATTTTGCCTTAAAATAAGTGATATTTCTGCAATTTTGCCCCAAAATAAGGGAAATTTATGGAATTTTGCCCCAAAATATGTGGAATATCTGAGTTTTGCCCCAAAATAAGGAGAATTTCTGTCTTTTTGCTCCAACATATAGGGAATTTCTGCCTTTTTGCCCGAAAATAAGAAGAATGCATACCTTTTTGCCATGAACAAGGGAAATTTCTTCATTTTTGCTCCAAAATAAGGGGAATTTCTGCTTTTTTGCCTCTAAATAAGTGGAATTTCTGTCTTTTTCCCCCAAAACAAAGGGAATTTCTGTCTTTTTTGCCCCAAAATAAAGAAAATTTCTGTAATTTTGCACCAAAATAAAAGAAATTTCTGCCTTTTTGCCCCCAAATAAGAAAATTTTTCCTTTTTTTCTGAAATAAGTGAAATTTTGCAATTTTGCCCCAAAATAAGAGAAATTTCTGCCTTTTTGCCCACAAATAAGGGAAATTTCAGCCTTTTTACCTCAAAATAAAGAAAATTTCTACATTTTTGCCCCAAAATATGGGAAATTTATGCCTTTTTGCCCCAAAATAAGAAAAATTTCTGCAATTTTGCACCAAAATAAAAGAAATTTCTGCCTTTTTGCCACAGAATAAGAAAAATTTCTCCAATTCTGTACCAAAATAAAAGAAATTTCTAAAATTTTGCTCCAAAATAAGGGAAATTTCTGATTTTTGCCCAGATATAAGGAGAATTTCTGTATTTTTGCCCCAAAATAAAGGGAATTTCTGCCTTTTTGCCCCAAAATTAGGGGAGTTTCTGCAATTTTGCTTCAAAATAATGGGAATTTCTGCCTCTTTTCCTGAAAATAAGGGGAACTTCTGCCAATTTGCCCCAAATAAAGGGAATTTCTGCATTTTTGCCCCAATATTAGGAGAATTTCTGCAATTTTGATCCAAAATACAGGGAATTTCTGCCTTTTTGCCCGAAATTAAGGGGATTTTCTGCCTTTTTGCCCCCAAACAAGGGTAATTTCTGCAATTTTATCCCAAAATAAGGGGAATTTCTGCCTTTTTGCCCCCAAATAAGGGTAATTTCTGCCTTTATGCCCTGAAATATGTGACATGTCTTCAATTTTACCCCAAAATAAGGTGAATTTCTGCCTTTTTGCCCCAAAATAATGGGAATTTCTGCATTTTGCCAAAAATAAGAAAGATTTTTGTTTTTTTCTCTGAAATAAGTGAAATTTCTGCAATTTTGCCTTAAAATAAAAGAAATATCTTCAATTTTTTCCCATAATAAAAAAATTTTCTGCAATTTTGCCCCAAAATAAAGGGAATTTCTGTTTTTTGTCCCCAAATAAAGGCAATTTCTGCAATTTTGCCATAAAATAAGGGGAATTTCTGCCTTTTGCCCCAAAATAAGAAAATTTCTCATTTTTATTCTGAAATAAGTGAAATTTCTGCAATTTTGCTCCAAAATACGGGGAATTTCTGCCTTTTTGTCTGAAAATAAAAAGAATGCATACCTTTTTGCAATAAAAAAGGGAAATCTCTTAATTTTTACTCCAAAATAAGTGGAATTTCTGCTTTTTTGCCTCTAAATAAGTGGAATTTCTGTCTTTTTATCCCAAAACAAAGGGAATTTCTGTCTTTTTTGCCCCAAAATAAGGAAAATTTGACTTATTACCCTGAAATAAGTGAAATTTCTGCAATTTTGCCCCAAAATAAGGGAAATTTATGCTTTTTTGCCCCCAAATAAGGGGAATTTCAGCCTTTTTACCTCAAAATAAGAGGAATTTCTGCCTTTTTGCCCCAAAATAAGGAAAATTTCTGCCTTTTTTTCCATGAAAAAAGTGAAATTTCTGCAATTTCGCCCCAAAATAAGTGAAATTTCTGCAATTTTGCCCCAAAATAAGGGAAATTTCTGGAATTTTGCCCCAAAATAAGTGGAATTTCTGAGTTTTGCCCCAAAATAAGGAGAATTTCTGTCTTTTTGCCCCAACATATAGAGAATTTCTGCCTTTATGCCCCACAATTAGGGGAATTTCTGCAATTTTGCTCCAAAATACGGGGAATTTCTGCTTTTTAGCCCGAAAATTAGAGGAATGTATACCTTTTTCCACAAAAAAAGGAAAATTTCTTCATTTTTGCTCCAAAATAATAAGAATTTCTGCTTTTTAGCCTCTAAATAAGTGGAATATCAGTCTTTTTCCTTTAAAACAAAGAGAATTTCTGTTTTTTGCCCCAAAATAAGGAAAATTTCTGACTTATTATTCTGAAATAAGTGAAATTTCTGCAATTTTGCCTCAAAATAAGGGAAATTTCTGCCTTTTTGCCCCCAAATAAGGGGAATTTCAGCGTTTTTACCTCAAAATAAGGGAAATTTCTGCTTTTTTGCCCCAAAATATGGGAGATTTCTGCCTTTTTGCCCCAAAATAAGAAACATTTCTGCAATTTTGTACCAAAATAAAAGAAATATCTGCCTTTTTGCCCCAAAATAAGAAAATTTCTGCTTTTGTTCTCTGAAATAAGTGAAATTTCTGCAATTTTGCCTCAAAATAAGGGAAATTTCTGCCTTTTTGCCCCCAAATAAAGGGAATCTCAGCCTTTTTACCTAAAAATAAGAGGAATTTCTGCATTTTTGCCCCCAAAATATGGAAGATTTCTGCTTTTTTGCCCTAAAATAAGAAAAATTTCTGCAATTTTGTACCAAAATATTAGAAATTTCTGCCTTTTTGCACCAAAATAAGAAAATTTCTGCTTTTTTTTCTGACATAAGTGAAATTTCTGCAATTTTGCCCCAAAATAAGTGAAATTTCTGCAATTTTGCCCCAAAATAAGGGAAATTTCTGGAATTTTGCCCCAAAATAAGTGGAATTTCTGAGTTTTGCCCCAAAATAAGGAGAATTTCTGTCTTTTTGCCCTAACATATAGGGAATTTCTGCCTTTTTTCCACACAATTAGGGGAATTTCTGCAATTTTGCTCCAAAATACGGGGAATTTCTGCTTTTTAGCCCGAAAATTAGAGGAATGTATACCTTTTTCCACAAAAAAAGGAAAATTTCTTCATTTTTGCTCCAAAATAATAAGAATTTCTGCTTTTTAGCCTCTAAATAAGTGGAATATCAGTCTTTTTCCTTTAAAACAAAGAGAATTTCTGTTTTTTGCCCCAAAATAAGGAAAATTTCTGACTTATTATTCTGAAATAAGTGAAATTTCTGCAATTTTGCCTCAAAATAAGGGAAATTTCTGCCTTTTTGCCCCCAAATAAGGGGAATTTCAGCGTTTTTACCTCAAAATAAGGGAAATTTCTGCTTTTTTGCCCCAAAATATGGGAGATTTCTGCCTTTTTGCCCCAAAATAAGAAACATTTCTGCAATTTTGTACCAAAATAAAAGAAATGTCTGCCTTTTTGCCCCAAAATAAGAAAATTTCTGCTTTTGTTCTCTGAAATAAGTGAAATTTCTGCAATTTTGCCTCAAAATAAGGGAAATTTCTGCCTTTTTGCCCCCAAATAAGGGGAATTTCAGCCTTTTTACCTAAAAATAAGAGGAATTTCTGCATTTTTGCCCCAAAATATGGGAGATTTCTGCCTTTTTGCCCTAAAATAAGAAAAATTTCTGCAATTTTGTACCAAAATATTAGAAATTTCTGCCTTTTTGCACCAAAATAAGAAAATTTCTGCTTTTTTTCTGACATAAGTGAAATTTTTGCAATTTTGCCCCAAAATAAGTGAAATTTCTGCAATTTTGCCTCAAAATAAGGGAAATTTCTGGAATTTTATGCCAAAATAAGTGGAATTTCTGAGTTTTGCCCCAAAATAATGAGAATTTCTGTCTTTTTGCCCCAACATATAGGGAATTTCTGCCTTTTTGCCCCACAATTAGGGGAATTTCTGCAATTTTGCTCCAAAATACGGGGAATTTCTGCCTTTTTGCCCGAAAATAAGAAGAATGCATAACTTTTTGCCAGAAAAAAGGGAAATTTCTTCATTTTTGCTCCAAAATAAGAGAAATTTCTGCTTTTTTGCCTCTAAATAAGTGGAATGTCTGTCTTTTTCCCCCAAAACAAAGGGAATATTTGTCCTTTTGGCCCCAAAGTAAGGAAAATTTCTGACTAATTACCCTGAAATAAGTGAAATTTCTGCAATTTTGCCCCAAAATAAGGGAAATTTCTGCCTTTTTGCCCCGAAATAAGGGGAATTTCAGCCTTTTTACCTCAAAATAAGGGGAATTTCTGCATTTTTGTTCCAAAATATGGGAAATTTCTTCCTTTTTGCCACAAAATAAGAAAAATTTCTGCAATTCTGTACCAAAATAAAAGAAATTTCTAAAATTTTGCCCCAAAATAAGGGATATTTTTGATTTTTGCCCCAAAATAAGGGGAATTTCTGCCTTTTTGCCCCAAAATAAAGAAAATTACTGCATGTTTTACGCCAAAATTAGGTAAATTTCTGCAATTTTGCTCTAAAATACGGGGATTTTCTGCCTTTTTCTCCGTAAATAAAGGAATTTCTGCCATTTTGCCGCGAAATAAGTGAAATTTCTGCAGTTTTACCCCAAAATAAAGGGACGTTCTGCGTTTTTGCCCCAAAATTAGGGGAATTTCTGCAATTTTGTTCCAAATTACGGGGAATTTCTGCCTTTTTTCCCCATAATTAGGGGAATTTCTGCAATTTTGCTCGAAAATAAAAAGAATGTATACCTTTTTGCCATAAAAAAGGTTAATTTCTTCATTTTTTACCCCAAAATAAGGGGATTTTCCGCCTTTTTGACTCAAAATAAGTGCAATTTCTGACTTTTCCACAAAAATAAACGGAATTTCTGTCTTTTTCCTATAAAATAAGGGGAATTTCTAACTTTTTGCCCCAAAATAAGGGGAATTTCAGCCTTTTTACCTCAAAATAAGGGGAATTTCTGCATTTTTGTCGAAAAATATGGGAAATTTCTGCATTTTTGCCCAAATTAAGAAAAATTTCCGCAATTTTTTACCAAAATAAATGAAATTTCTGCCTTTTTGCCCCAAAATAAGAAAATTTGTGCTTTTTTTCTTTGAAATAAGTGAAATTTCTGCAATTTTGCTCCAAAATAAGGGAAATTTCTGAAATTTTGCCCCAAAATAAGTGGAATTTCTGAGTTTTGCCCCAAAATAAGGAGAATTTCTTTCTTTTTGCCCCAACATATAGGGGATTTCTGCCTTTTTGCCCCACAATTAGGGGAATTTCTCCAATCTTGCTCCGAAATACAAAGAATTTCTGCCTTTTTCCCCAAAATAAGAAACATTTCTGCAATTTTGTACCAAAATAAAAGAAATGTCTGCCTTTTTGCCCCAAAATAAGAAAATTTCTGCTTTTGTTCTCTGAAATAAGTGAAATTTCTGCAATTTTGCCTCAAAATAAGGGAAATTTCTGCCTTTTTGCCCCCAAATAAGGGGAATTTCAGCCTTTTTACCTAAAAATAAGAGGAATTTCTGCATTTTTGCCCCAAAATATGGGAAATTTCTGCCTTTTTGCCCTAAAATAAGAAAAATTTCTGCAATTTTGTACCAAAATATTAGAAATTTCTGCCTTTTTGCACCAAAATAAGAAAATTTCTGCTTTTTTTCTGACATAAGTGAAATTTTTGCAATTTTGCCCCAAAATAAGTGAAATTTCTGCAATTTTGCCTCAAAATAAGGGAAATTTCTCGAATTTTATGCCAAAATAAGTGGAATTTCTGAGTTTTGCCCCAAAATAATGAGAATTTCTGTCTTTTTGCCCCAACATATAGGGAATTTCTGCCTTTTTGCCCCACAATTAGGGGAATTTCTGCAATTTTGCTCCAAAATACGGGGAATTTCTGCCTTTTTGCCCGAAAATAAGAAGAATGCATAACTTTTTGCCAGAAAAAAGGGAAATTTCTTCATTTTTGCTCCAAAATAAGAGAAATTTCTGCTTTTTTGCCTCTAAATAAGTGGAATTTCTGTCTTTTTCCCCCAAAACAAAGGGAATATTTGTCCTTTTGGCCCCAAAGTAAGGAAAATTTCTGACTAATTACCCTGAAATAAGTGAAATTTCTGCAATTTTGCCCCAAAATAAGGGAAATTTCTGCCTTTTTGCCCCGAAATAAGGGGAATTTCAGCCTTTTTAACTCAAAATAAGGGGAATTTCTGCATTTTTGTTCCAAAATATGGGAACATTCTTCCTTTTTGCCACAAAATAAGAAAAATTTCTGCAATTCTGTACCAAAATAAAAGAAATTTCTAAAATTTTGCCCCAAAATAAGGGATATTTTTGATTTTTGCCCCAAAATAAGGGGAATTTCTGCCTTTTTGCCCCAAAATAAAGAAAATTACTGCATGTTTTACGCCAAAATTAGGTAAATTTCTGCAATTTTGCTCTAAAATACGGGGATTTTCTGCCTTTTTCTCCGTAAATAAAGGAATTTCTGCCATTTTGCCGCGAAATAAGTGAAATTTCTGCAGTTTTACCCCAAAATAAAGGGACGTTCTGCGTTTTTGCCCCAAAATTAGGGGAATTTCTGCAATTTTGTTCCAAATTACGGGGAATTTCTGCCTTTTTTCCCCATAATTAGGGGAATTTCTGCAATTTTGCTCGAAAATAAAAAGAATGTATACCTTTTTGCCATAAAAAAGGTTAATTTCTTCATTTTTTACCCCAAAATAAGGGGATTTTCCGCCTTTTTGACTCAAAATAAGTGCAATTTCTGACTTTTCCACAAAAATAAACGGAATTTCTGTCTTTTTCCTATAAAATAAGGGGAATTTCTAACTTTTTGCCCCAAAATAAGGGGAATTTCAGCCTTTTTACCTCAAAATAAGGGGAATTTCTGCATTTTTGTCGAAAAATATGGGAAATTTCTGCATTTTTGCCCAAATTAAGAAAAATTTCCGCAATTTTTTACCAAAATAAATGAAATTTCTGCCTTTTTGCCCCAAAATAAGAAAATTTGTGCTTTTTTTCTTTGAAATAAGTGAAATTTCTGCAATTTTGCTCCAAAATAAGGGAAATTTCTGAAATTTTGCCCCAAAATAAGTGGAATTTCTGAGTTTTGCCCCAAAATAAGGAGAATTTCTTTCTTTTTGCCCCAACATATAGGGGATTTCTGCCTTTTTGCCCCACAATTAGGGGAATTTCTGCAATCTTGCTCCAAAATACAAAGAATTTCTGCCTTTTTGCCCGAAAATAAGAAGAATGCATACCTTTTTGCCATAAGAAATAGAAATTTCTTCATTTTTGCTTCAAAATAAGGGGAATTTCTGCATTTTTGCCTCTAAATAAGTGGAATTTCTGTCTTTTTCCCTGAAAACAAAGGGAATTTCTGTCTTTTTTGCCCCAAAGTAAGAAAAATTTCTGACTTAGTACCCTGAAATAAGTGAAATTTCTGCAATTTTGCCCCAAAATATGGGAAATTTCTGCCTTTTTGCCCCCAAGTAAGGGGAATTTCAGCCTTTTTACCTCAAAATAAGGGGAATTTCTGCATTTTTGCCTCAAAATATGGGAAATTTCTGCCTTTTAGCCCCAATATAAGAAAATTTCTGCTTTTTTTCTCTGAAATAAGTGAAATTTCTGCAATTTTGCCCCAAAATAAGTGAAATTTCTGCAATTTTGGCCAAAAATAAGGGAAATTTCTGAAATTTTGTTCCAAAATAAGTGGAATTTCTGAGTTTTGCCCCAAAATAAGGAGAATTTCTGTCTTTTTGCCCCAACATATAGGGAATTTCTGCAATTTTACTCCAAAACACGGGGAATTTCTGCCTTTTTGCCTGAAAATAAGAAGAATGCATACCTTTTGGCTATAAAAAGGGAAATTTCTGCAATTTTGCTCCAAAGTAAGGGGAATTTCTGCTTTTTTGCCTCTAAATAAATGGAATTTCTGCATTTTTGCCTCAAAATATTAGGAATTTCTGCCTTTTTGCCCCTAAAAACGGAAAATTTCGGCCTTTTTTCCCTGAAAAAAGTGAAATTTCTGCAATTTTGCCCCAAAA